>NC_056734.1:331255106-331310106 GCF_019279795.1 Protopterus annectens | reverse complement strand
GAAGGGGGCATATTCCATTTTCTTGCTAATAATACTTGTCGATTAAATGAAGTGTCAGGCAAATTAAGTGTCAGGCAAATGAAAGTTAGGTCAAAAGAAGTACACCCATACACATATATATACCTATAGCTATCTATCTCTCTACATTTACAGATGTATAGCTGCCCATATGTCCATGCATGTTCGGCCTATATGTGTGGCCTGTACCTCATTACCTCATTCTCTTGGCAATTGACATGGATGACCTTAGGACTGAGATCAGTCATTCATGCTGAGTGCTGACACGTACGTGTTTCAGATGTATCATCTCAAGCAATATATGTATTCTACGACATATAACTGTGTAACCTGCAACGTTTGAAGTGTATTAGAGCAGGTTATGACAGATATTCCTATATGTACCCACATTATGGCTCACTATGTCCGGGATTCATGCATTACAAGGTTGTGTGGTGTGTTATTACTACATTCCCTGTGCTGTTGACTGATTGTGCTGGATGATATGTATGTGGAATGAGTGGTTATGTACATCTATCATGGTTTAATGGTAAATCACGTAGTGTATGATGTGCAGCATCCCGAATGTGGGCCTTCCACAGGCTGTATATTGTGTTTCAGGGCAGAACACCGGCTGTGGGATACAGAGTGAGTTAGGGACATGTGATCGGTTGTACGCGGGTGTGCACGGGTTTGCGCAGAGCTAAGCAATGCTATGCTTGGGTTGCATTTCCTTACATTCAGCTAGCATCTACTTAGCTCAGTCTATGTAGGCAATGCTTATCCCCACGCGAATACACATACACACACTTACAACTGCTTATCCATGCTTACTACTGCTATGTGCATACACATGCTTACTAGTGCCTTATTCATTATGACACATCACATGTGCATTTATGGCAGTACCCCTGTGCAAATATACATGTTACTTAGTAGGTTATACAGCACAATGAAGTTAACATACCGATGTCACATGGAAAATAGGATGTGCTGCAGTGGAACTCGACCTAGGAATGCGTGCGTGTTAGGCGGATGCTCTGGCCACTACACTATTGCTGTTTAGCTTAATTTGCATATGTCTACCATAATGATATACCCATGTTCCCTTCTCCTGGCCCCGAGCTCCACTTACACAGCATCCATCCATTCCCTGGGTGCTAGCCCTGCCATACCACACCTCCACACATTTCCCCCTCTGCACGTCTTGGTACACCTCCAGTATACTGTTCCCACCCAAGTGTCTGCAGGCTCATCATCTGTTTAGTCCATGTATGTACCAGCCTTCCCTTGATCCTCCTCCAATACTGGTGGTGACATCGATGTGACCCACAACTGTTGGTTCATCTTGCCAGGGACGGACCTGTTGTTGTGTCAAGAGTAGACCTAGCTGGTCTACAGTGTTTCTCCCAGTGGTAACATCCTGCCAGGGTATTGTGTAGCAGTGGTTTGCTCACAAACCTGGTCAGCCACATCTCCCGGTTCCATGTAACCAACACCCCAGGTGTGACATACTGTGCATGTAGCACAGTCACACGCCCCCATCATGTGCATCGTATATCATTATTCCCTCAGGTATTATGCAGGTCTACTGTTCACACAGTATGATTGGACAGGCACTGTTCCATGCTGCACATAGACTGCTCATAATACTGTGGTTGAGCAATGGGCACATGTTCTGGTATTAATCTACACACTTATATACATTTTCTGTACTGTCGGATGCCTGTGCTGGATAATGTGTTTGTGATCACAGCAACTAAATGTGTGTCTGCCATGGCTTAGTGGAACTCATGTCTACTATAGTGTGCAGGGTTGGCGGTTTGCAACTTGGCAGTGCAGATTATTTTGGTAATGACCACAAAAACAGCTGTTGGATGCAGGGTGACTAAAGCAGTGTAGAACATTTGTAGGTGGGTATGCACTTGTTTGTGTGAAGCACAGCTTTACTGCCCTGTGGTTGTGGTGTCTTCCACTCAGTTAGCCTCTACATTGCTTCACCAGTTTGGTACTCACATACCGGCAGCCAACCAGGCTTACACCCGCTTGCTCCTGCATAAACACGTGCAACATTGTGCATTTTGTTCACATTTGTCAACTGGGACACTCGGACTGTATTCTTGTCCATTGTCAGCGATGGCCTGGAGTGTAGAGCTCTACACTGACCCCAGCTACATATCCCAATTAATGCTGGGGTGTTCACATTCATGGAGGGTAACAGACATAACACAGCTACATCCCCCATTAATCATGCTTAGTTTACGTTAAACTGTCGGTATTTTCCATGCTTAGGTCAGGTTTACATGTCAGGTATGACTGTTGACAAAGGTCAGTTTAAGGTGAGGTAGGATTCCTGTTTCACAGGTCTGGCTAGATTACATGCAGGTATTTGGGGTAGGTGTAGTTATTCCATACCTGTGTGGTACAGTAGAGGTGAATAGCTAAGGAGTAAGCAGGTAGGTAGTGGGGGTGACATTACAACTGTATTGTAGCCCATAGGTATAATTGTATGGGGAGCAATAGGGACGGTATGTCAGATTTGGGATTTGTATGCGAGGCAGGACAAGAGGTGTCGGTATCACTAGTTGATGTAGTGGTATAGAGTGTGAGGGGGGTTTCACAAGGTGGTGAGCCTGTGCTGCTCCAGGTGTGCTTGTGGTGTTCCTTCATGTGTTAGTTACATGTGTCCTGTAGGACAGCTGTGATACTACATGTGGGTTGGGGCTCCCGATACTGGCAATATAGTGAGGGAAGAGTGTGATGTGATTTATATACATGACTCAATTAATATCCTAGCTATATATATGTGTATGTTTACACACACACACACACACACACACATATATATATATATATATATATATATATATATATATATATATATACATATATATATTTCTACATATCTAAATACATATATATGTGTATATCTGTATGTATATATATATATATATATATACATATACTGCGGTATATATATGTCTAAAGACATATGGATGTATGGGTGTCTGCATATGTATATATCTATATGTGGGTATTTAATTATATTCTGTCTCTGTATGTACACATCTGTACTATGGAGAAGGGGAGGTTTCACTCCATGTAGGTATGGGTATATATATACACGCACACCTACATCTACATCTGGTTATTCCATTCTTTGCCATGTACAATAGACTGTGCTGCAGTGGGACTCATAGTGGGAGTGGCTGTCCATTGGGCAGTGGCCCTGCCCAATGCACACTATTGCTTACATCACTGAGGCGGTCCACATAGAACCACTCCAGCCAACACCTGCTCAGCTAGGCCCATAATTTCATACCCATAGCTCCCAATCCGCACATCGTCTTCAGCACTCTTCCTTACTCCAGGTGCAGGTTGGGTCTGGCCACACCTGTACACTGTACCCACTCCCCACTTCTCAGGACCCATCACGTATATTGTCTCGCCCCATGGATCATCAGGCTTCTCCTACCTTGTACGCTGGGAACATGCGTGGCTTGCCATTCGACATCGGTGTAATGGCAGGCAACCTAAATATGTCTGAATTTTTGGGTGTCCCACAAGGGACATACATGTCTCTGTTTCAAGATTAGACTTGGCGGGTCTCTCCCAGTGGTAGTATCCTGCCTGTAGTCCGGGAAGCAGTGGTGTGTTTACTTTTATTGTGTGTCTGTATGTTTCACTGGTGTAGCTGGGGGAGGGAGGGGTTGATGCTATGTTTTACATGTTTATTGATTGGACCCCTCACCCCCATATGCATGGCCTGTGAATATATGTAATTCATAACTGCTGTATCATATCATAGCTATTTACAAGTGTATATTTACACACACACACACACACACACACACACATATATATATATATATATATATATATATATATATATATATATATATACATTACTATATGCAGATATATCTGTATATGTATGCATACATGTATATATTTATATATTGCTGTCTATATATATCTAACAACATATGGGTGTATGGGTGTCGGCATATGTATATATCTATATGTGGGTATGTATATGTATTCTGTCTCTGTATGTATACATTTGTACTATGGAATGGGAGAGGTATATCTCCATGTAGCTATGGGTAGATATACACACACATACCTCTACATATATACATCTACATCTGGTTATTCCATTCCTTGCCATGTAGATTAGACTTTGCTGAAGTGGGACTCATAGCGGGTGTGGCTGCTCATTGGGTGACGCTTCTGCCCAATGAATACTTTTGCTTACATCCCTGGGGCTGTCCATATAGACCCACGTCAGCCAACACCTGCACACTTAGACCCATAACTAGCTACACATAGTTCCCCCATCCGCACCTCCTGTATAGCACCCATCCTTACTCTGGGTGCAGGTCGAGTCTGAACACACCACTACACGCTGCCCACTCACCAATTTACAGGACCCATGTCGTACATTGTCTTGACCCATGGGTCATCAGGCTTTTCCACCCTTGTATTCCGGGTATGTACACACCCCGGCCAAAATGGTCATCACATCAGCTTCCTTGCATGATATGTCAATTTTTGGTGTGTCCCGCTTGGGACGTCCCTGTTTGTGTTCCAAGTTTACAGGTGCACTGTGTACCCTCCCCTGTTGTATCTTGCCTGTGGTCTGGGGAGCAGCTGATTATTTACATTGTTTGCAGGTTTGTGTGTATGTTTCCTCTGTCCGGCTGGGGGGTGATGCTACATGTTACAAGTTTCTTGCTTGGGCCCCTCACTTCCATTGGCATAGCCTGTGAACATATGTTATTCTTGTGTGCTGTTTCCTATCTACGCACACACACACACACACACACACACACACACACACACATATATATATATATATATATATATATATATATATATATATATATATATATGTCTGCATTCATATATATATATCTATTGTTTGTGTCCTTCGGCTTTTCCCGGTTAGGATTTGCCACAGCGGAACTCCGGTCTACTAATGATTGGTAGTGGATTTTTATGCCTCGTGTTACCAGCCCTGATGCACAACCTTCAACGAAGGCATGCCCCATTCACGTATGCCTCCACACAGAAGACTCTCTAGCTGAGAATCGAACGGGACAATGTCTTGCTATGAGCCGACAAAGCTACCACAGCACCACCACCGCAGTACCATATATATATATATATATATATATATATATATATATGTATACATGCATACATATATATATATATATATATATGTGTGTGTGTGTGTGTGTGTGTGTGTGTGTATGTCTGCATACATATATATATATATATATATATATACACACACACACACACACATATATATGTATGTATATATATATATATATATATATATATATATATATATATATATATATATATATATATGTATAAATCCGTGTGGATGTATGAAATGTATGGCCTTAATTTCACTTATCTATTGCTATGATGGCTTAGTGGTTAACTACTGTGACTGTAGGTTACAGGGTCCTGGGTTTGAGTCTTGCTGAGGCAGTATATTTTGTTGCTGGGCAGAACTTGGGCCATTGGATCCAGAGTATTTAAGCCACTTTAAAGTGGTTGTAAGTGGGTTTGTGCAGGTTTGCGTGATGGTAAGCACTGATAACCTCTGGTTACAGTTTTTTACACTCATTAGCTTCTACTTTGCTTACTCTGTGTGGGCAATGCTTACTCCCGTGCAAATGCATTTGGACACGTTTAACACTGCTTAGTTGTGCTTAGACCTGCTTAAATGTGCCTTATTCATTATGACGCTAACACTTCACATTTGCATTTCATGCAGTACTCCAGTTTCATGTTTAATTGTTATTCTGTAGGTTATGCAGCAAAACGATGTAAAATTATGTTCATATACAGATTTCCCATGGAAAATTATTTGTGCTGCAGTTGGACTCGAACCGGGAATGCCTGTTTATCAGCCAGATGCTCTAACCACTCCACTACTTCTGTGTTGCTTCATTTGCATATATATATATTCCTTGTATCCTCTTCAGCTTTTTCGGCTGCTTTGACAGTAGCTAGGCGATGGGCAAAATCGCGCACCTATGGTTAGCTGTACTCAGGGTTTTAAAACAAATAAATAATAGGGTTTCTACATTTTATTTGACTGTACTGTTGCTATTGAACACACGGGGACTGTTGGTGGGGATATGCAGACACTTGTGAGCTGTCTTGCTCATTTATTTACACATTCTTCTGTTCTACTTTGCAGGGGTGTGTTTATTCTGAGAGCTCTGCTCTTAGACAAACCCCCTGCACTCGTCCACGCTCCTTGTAGCATTTGGAGTTCAGGCAGCGTGCCTTCATTAATATGCATGGCGTGCTGCCGTCCTCCTCTTCATCTGCCGCTTCCATGCAGGGCTAGATTAGTCCTGCATGGAAGATTAGTAAATCCAGGGGATAACATTTCTGATTTAGTTAAAAACGAAACTCAACCATCCATCCACCAACTCTACAACACCAAATGACACAAATTATCCATCTCTGCTTAGAATATAGTATAAAAACAAAAATGAAAAGCATTATGAAAGCAACTAAAGAAATCTGAGTCCATGAAATACACATTAAAATGAGAGTGTCCAATATAACTGAAGCTATATAAATATGTCACATATTATAATAGAATCTCTGATAAGTAGACATGCCAGAAATACACAACAGATCAAAGTATGTATAAACATTAGAAGCTGAAGGTTAAGAAGATTGTCAATATTTCCAAGACTTTTCAAGAAACATCAGATGTTTTAACCATTTTGTCAGTCATCTAACATTTTTCATGTAAGGATCTGTTGAATATATATATAAAAATTATTACAAAAAAAGCCTCACAACCCTCTGTTTAGTTACTAAAGGTTTAGTTATGTAACATAAGTCTGGTGTTATTATGTATAATGAGTTTTCTAATGCAGCTCCTAGTTCATTCAATGTAATTTAGTTACTAAAAGTGTCATTGAATCTGCAGAATGTATGCATCTATAAAAGAGCATAGGTATTTTCAAAGGAGTTAAACACTTTTATCCGAACTAATTATTTACCATTTAAAGTATCTAAGTGAAGGATAACAGAATTTCAACAGAAAAGAATTCTAAATACAGCCATTTAACAAGTTCAAAAGGTCAAGTAATGTCATCACTATTGTTTCCTCAAGCTGCAGCTTCATAAACATGTTAAAAAGTTGAAACACAGGTGCCCAGTAAGAAGGCAGCTGAAATAAAGAAGCTGAACCACTACAAAGTAAAATCTTGTTTAATATAAAATAGTGATCGCTTTCGCAATGGTAACTATTGCTTCATCAGACAAGTTAAAAAGTATCTAAATAGGCTCATGCACAGCAGAGGTTGTCTCTAGTGTGGGAAAAAACATTTTCGATGTGAAATCAAATTATGAAGCTTTTAGAGTTTACAGAAAGCAATAAAAAAAACCTCAAGCTGCCTTGTCAGTGCATGTCATGAAGCTCCACAATGAAAACACTCACACAGACCACCAGTTTCTCCACAAAACATCAACATCATGAAAAAAAATCACCCTTTCATATAAAAACAGCTATTTAGAAGTTACAACAGCTGCCTCAAATCAGAAATCATTTTATAACATTTCAATCATTTACCCACCAATTAACCAGACCAGAGAAAGAAAAAAAACAACTAGTATATATATATATATATATATATATATATATACATACATCTATATATATATATATATATATATATATATATATATATATATATATATATATATATATACTACTGAAAACTTCTGAACTATTAAAAACAAAAATAAAAAAAAATGAATAGACCCTGAGCCAGAACTGTTATTTGCTGAGCGCTTTCGTTCGCTTTATTGATAACAATCGAACTTTATCAAAGGAGCAAAATGTGATGTTTTTGCAGTACTGTGTGAGCTTTAAATAGTGCAACTGGTATAAAAAATGCTTCACTATGACTGGTAGACAGACTACGTTAATGCGGTAGTATTTGGACTAATGAGAGACACTGCTGTGAAACAAAAGGTTTTATCTGCTAACATCCTGCCCCTAGGGGGCATGTTGTAACTTTTTAATTGTACCACTTTAATGTACATTTAATGTTGAGATTCTCGTTGAGCCCTGGTGGGGTATCTGCTTCCAGGAGGAGTTGCCATCTTAATTCCTTCAGCTCTAGTAGTGTGTTGCAATCTCCAAAAAACTGCTGGACCTGTTCTAACACTAGAAATTTAAAATGGCTGAAGCCATTGCAGCTTGTGGCATGTCTGCTTAATGCATTGCAACTATCATTATGCCTGATGGCTGCAATGTGTTCCTTCACCCTGTCTGAGAGCTTTCTAACAGTTTTTCCAATGTAGAAGGAAAAACATTTGTCGTAGTAGGCTGTGTAGACTAGAAAAGTTGAGTATCAGTCGTGTTGGGCTTTGAACTGCACCGTGATGTTGCAGTGTTGAAAAGTGTAGGATGTGCCTGAGTGTATGAAAGGGCAGACTACACAGTGCTTGCAAGGGCCCATACCTTTGGGGTTTGGCGAGTTAGCAGGCTCATGGGGGTCTGTGCCATTCCTGAGTATGGGGGTCTCTTTCCTTGCAAAGGTTTGTTTGAGCATTCTAATCTTCTTGTATGAGGAGGACAGGCCCATTACCTACTATCTGGTGGGTGTTGTGGTCCGCTCTTATGATGTTCCAGTTTCTGCCAATGATATCCCTAATGGGTTGCATATCTCGGCTGATGAGGATGGGAAAACTACAGTTTCTGTTCTTGGGTTCAGTAGTTCTGGTGGTCGTCTGGGGGATGAAGCCATGAGTAAGGATGGGTGGATGTCTGCCTGATCTGTGGGACGCCACTTCTTGAAAGACATCTGCTACTAGCCATTTGGGGTAATGTCAGTGGATGAGCATTTTTGAAAGGAATTGGCTTCCTTGAGGAAGGTATCATCATCAGAGATAATCCTGGAGAGGCAGATGTATTGCCCTTTGAGCACATTCTTCTTCATAAAGAAGGGGTGCTGACTTTTGAAATCCAGGAAGTTGTTCCTGTAAGTGTTCTTCCGGTACACATTGGAGGTAAGGCTGCCAGTGCTGGGGTCAATGGTTAACTGAGCATCTAGGAAAGAGATGTGGGTCCGTCGTCCTGAGACTACAAAGTCTAGGTATGGGATGCTGTTTGTGAGTGCCATGAGGAAGGTGTCCAGCTCGGTGTTGTCACCCTCCCACACGAAAAAAATATTGTCAATAAAATGACGATATAGGTAGGCTTTATGGAGGCCTTGTATATGGGTCAAAGTCTCCATTTCCCATGTGCTGAGGACTAAGTTGGCAAAAGAGGGGGCCATTTTGGACCCCATCGCCACCCCTTTGGTCTGTAGGTAGATGGCTCCATTGAAGCAGAAAACATTGTTTTTTTAGAACCACTGTGGTTAAAGCTATAAGCATTTCAGTTTTAAAAACATTGAGTTTAGTATGCTTGTTGAGAAACAGTTCTAAGGCTTCCAAACCTTCCCTGAGTGGGATTCTGGAGTACAATGCTACTACATTTAGCATTACTAACATGCATTTTGAGAAATCAATATTACTCTCATGCAAAATTTTAAAAAGTACCAGGAGTCCTTGATGTAAAAATCCGTCGCCTGAACTAGCGGGTTGAAAATGAAGTCCAGGTATTCTGAGATTGTCTCTGTCTTGATCTTATGGTTAGAAATGATGAGCCTGAATGGGGGGGTCGGTGGTGTTCTTGTGTACTTTGGGGGTGCCGAATACTCTTCTTAGGCTGGGGTTATGCACCGAAAGAAAAACAAATTCCTCTAGGGTGATATTCTGCTTGCATTCCAGGCTTTTGAGCAGCTTATCAATGGTAGTGAACCTTTTGTTCACTTCGTTCAAGATCACAGCCTTGTAAAAGTCCTGGTTGAGCAGCAAATTGTTAAGTTTTTGTACATAGGTTTCCCGCTCCATAAGTACAAGGCCCATGCCCTTATCTGCTTTCATGATACGCAGATTGTGATCCTGGCTTAAGTCCCGCATGGCGTCCAGTTCCGCTGGTGAGAGGTTGTTCCATTTGTGAGAGTTGGGCTCGTTAAGAAGTCATCTGAGATCTTGCTCACACACTTTTGGAAGGCTGAAATTGTGTTGTTGAGGGCTGAGGTGAATACACTCTTTTTTCTGGAGGCTACAAATGTATGAGGGTCATCAGAGGATTCTGAGTCTGTGTCCTCCGTCTTACTCAGAAGCACTTTCAGTTTTCTGAGATAAAGCTTGAGATTCAGCAGAGCATCTGTGATCCATGCTCTTTGCAATGGTAAAAAGGAGAAGCCCTTGTTTAATAAACTAATGTGGGCCTCTGAGAGATTTCTCTCAGTTAAATTTAAAAGGGTGCTGGTGAGTTGTAACTCCCGTTCCCCTAGTACCTCCTCGTGGAGCTCCTGGTGTTCATGGGTCTGCCAACGTGTGTCCAGCGACTCGACCCAGCGACTATATATAGCTTATATTTAACTATCTATAAAACACCATTAATGTGCTGTATTGATGTTTATATGGGTCTAAACAAAGAGTCTAAAACATCTAGTTAGAAACATTAATCAGAAACATATTGTTACCCTACCACTGACCCACTAGAAAAATGCACTTTGGTATTAAGTCAAATTATACTATTACTGAAGAATTAAAAGACATATATCATTTGTAGTTATATAAAAGGGAACAGCATGTAAAGTACTTATAGTGGGGAAAAGAGAGATAAGGAACATTAGTAACAAAAAGGAATAGGAAGAAAGAGAGAGAGAGAGAGAGAAAGAGAGAGAATGTTATTTAAATACCTAGTACTATATGTAATTAGAAGAAGCAGATATAGAAAGGAAAAGAGAAAGTTAATAATAAAGATGATTCACATTACCTTACAGTATTGAGATTTTCCAGAATCAAATATATTATGATTCATAAAACAAAGCATTTAAAATTAGAAGGGATTTATTCATTTGTCTGTTTCTTAGTTTTGTTTGTGCCTTCACGGACCATGCATTTTTTGTTGCATGTCTCTTCAAACTCTGGGATGACCATTCCATTTCTTCTATATCCAACAGTATTTTTTTCTTTTGGATAAATTCTTCTGCTTCTTGTAGGGAATCAAAGATCTTCACTCCTTCTGGCAAGGTGGTTTTTATTCTTGCAGGGAAAATAATTTGAGCTTTAATATTGGCTTTTTTCAAGAACTTAATTAGAACACAATCCTTTCTTCTGGATACGACTGTAGAGGTGTCGTCATTGTCAAAACAAATAACCTTTTCACCCATCTTGATAGGGGAATTAGTCCAAGCTGATTTCACCACTAAATCCTTATCTTGTGAGGAAAGAAATGTAACTATTGTAGACCTGGGGTCAGATGAACTCAGAGACGAAGCTGGATATGCCAGGGACTGATGAGCTCTCTCAATTCCAAAAGGGAGGGATTCAGGCATGTTTAGTGCTGCTGAAAACCACTTATTGAGGAATTGAATCATGCTAACACCCTCTTCTTTCTCAGGAATTCCATATATTCTTATGTTATTCTTCCTTGATCTACTTTCAAGGTCTACCAGTTTCTCAATCAGCCTAGTGTTTTATTTCAGAAGAAATTCATTGTGATGTTCGTTTTCTGTCACTCTAGTATCTAGGTCAGTTACTGTTTCCTCTAAGGCAAGAATCTGTTCGGATTGTTTTTTACTATTCCATTTTGAAGTTCCAGTTGTTTACTGCATTCTTGTTTGATAATATCCATTTTGTTTTTGAATTCGTCCATTTTTAGTGACAGTTCTTGGATGTTTGTTATTGTAAGATGTAGTTCTTTCTTCACCGCACTCTGCTGGTGTGGGTTCTTTGAGTTGCTCATGTTGAGATCTCCAGTAGAAAACATCTCGACAGGAATAATTAAACTTCTCTTGACTATGTATTATTTTTTAGAAAATAATAAACAGTCTACATTAATCTATCTTTTAGTATACTTGTTAGTTAGATTTTTCTAAAACTTAAAGTATATTTCCTGTCAAGATATTAAAATCTAAGCAGAGCTATGGATTTCTGCTGCTATCAGACTGGCATCTTGGCCACACACACACACACACACACACACACACACACACACACACACACACACACACACACACACACACACACACACCCTAGGGCTAGGCTTCTAAAGATCCTCATTGATCAACAGCCAATTAAGTACCTATGAACATATGTATATTGTTTCCCAATGAACATCTTTTTTTTTGCTGAGAAACATTATTATTATTATTATTATTATTATTATTATTATTATTATTATTATCATCATCACCATCATCATCATCATCATGTAAAAAAGTTCATAGTAAAATATGATAGTTTATAGGTAATAGCAAACAGTCCAAGAGACAATTGAGGAGCTTTGTACAATTTCCCCAGTGCAAGCAACAAGAAAGGAAGCGGTGTGGCAATAATATTTAAACAGCATCTAAACATCCAGATCTTAAAATCATCAGCTCCACAAATAGGCAATGAAGAAATAATATATGCCAACCTCAAAATAAACCAAAACAAAACCCTCAACATAATTGGATGCTGCTTCCCACCTGGCCAAAACATCCCTCCACTAGAAAACCTCCTCAGCTGGTCTATCAACCATCTCCCCCAAGAAATGGGCAGATCATGTCTCCTAAACCTGATAGACTTCTTTGAAGCAGTCACCAAAGCCGTAGACAAGCGTAAGGTGGTTCATACAGCCTATCTAGATCTTGCCAAGGCTTTCGACACCATCCCCCACTCTGGAAATGTAGATAAACTCACTAACTAGGTATAAATCCCTATGTCACAAGATGGGTTGCAAACTGGCTCACTGACAGATCCCACAATGTGAAAGTAGCAGACTCCAAATCTGACTTCAGAGTACCACAGGGTTCAGTCCTGAGTTCATTCCTGTTTGGTATCTACTTCTCTGAAGTACAGGCTAACACAGAAGGTTTTTGGCTAACGAAGTTCGCAGATGACTGCAAACTAGGAGCCATAATCAAAACTCCAAACAATGTGGACATCCTACAAAAGGGTCGCACTGAGTCAGATGCCTGGTGTCAAAGCCATGGCCTCAAGCTCAATGCCAAAAAGTGCATGGTCATCCCCTTTGGTAAAAACTCTGTACCCATGAACTACAACATAGGTGGTAGTTTACTTAACACCAAAAGTGTGATAATAGACCTTGGGACACAGGTGGACAGTGGTCTCTCCTTTGATAATCACATTGCCACAGTAGTCAGGAAATCATTCTATGTGGCACACCTCATCACAAAATGTTTCTCATCCAGAAAAAAAGAGGTCATTGTTCCCCTCTGCTTATCACTCATTAGACCCATTATAGAGTACAATGCCCCTTTTGATATGTACCTCACAAGACATCTACAACAACTGGAAAGGCCGCAGAAATACCTCACAAAGAGGATTACCAGTCTCAAACAGATGCCCTACGCAGACTGTCTAAAAAAACTTCAGCTTTACTCCATCGCATATCGCCTACTCAGAGGTGATCTCTGCCTAACATACAAAGCTATGTCAAACCCAGAGCTATTGGACATGCTCCACTTAAAGAAATCCCAATCTCTCTGAGCTACATGCTCTAGGGACCTAAACCTTGTCACCACAATAAATTGAACATGCCGGAGGGATAGATTCCTGTCCCAGAGACTTCCCATACTCTGGAATAAACTACCTATCTGTATCAAACAAAACTCCTCATTAGCACTCGTCAAGAAAAATCTTGATGATTGGATGGGAAATAGGAAATTCACCCCGGGGATCACCTCTGTGGCTCTGCTCGACAGTAGCACAGGAAAATAATTTTCTTGGGTGGCAAAAGCCAGGGTACCTTTTTGACTGGGCTTGTATAGGCCCCAGGGCCGATAGCCTAGTACCTACCTATGAACCTATGAACCTATGAACCCCTCCCTTCCAACCCACACATTCAACTAGTAATCTCCCCACTGCCTTCTCTTATTCTACTGTACCTACCTCCAACATAAAAAAAACTCTTAACTAAACTTAAGCCCACCAAATTAACAGCAGACAGCCTCCCAAGTGAATACCTACAAATCACAGCTGATGCTCTGGCCTACCCAGTATCCATCTTGATTAACTGATCTCTGTCAGAAAGTTATGTTCCCACATTGTGGAAAGTATCACATATAATTCCCCTCCACAAAGGCAGCCCCTCCACAGAACTAACCAATAACCGCCCCATAGCCATTCTCTCTCCACTCTCCAAAATACTAGAGAGATGCATACATTCTCAGGTCTCGGACTACCTCCTTACTAACAACCTCCTTTCCTTTCCTTTCCAATACTCAGCATGGTTTCCGACCAAACCATAGCACCACCACTGCCTTACTCTCCTTTACTAACACTATCCTTCAGCATAAAAACAATGGCTATCTCTCCTCTGCTACTTTCCAAACCTATCTAAAGCATTTGACATGGTCCCACACAAACAACTCATCTCTGTCCTCAATAACCTATCCTTCTCTCAATCAGTCACCAACTGGTTTCAGAGTTACCTGTCTGACCGCCAACAATCCGTTGTATGGCAGAATGACATATCTCCCCAACTTCCTGTCTCCATAGAGGTTCCCCAAGGATCCATCCTTGGACCCCTACTCTTCTCTGTTTTCACCAATAATCTAGCCTCTGCCACCAAACAAAGCACACTCATACAATACGCAGATGACTCAACCATCATCTGCTCAACCCAGTCCCTACCCAAACTGCAAAAAGTCACACAGGAAGCCTTTTCCTCTGTTGAAACTTGGTTATCCGATGCCCAGTTAATACTCAACCTAAACAAAACTAAACTACTCATCTTCCAACCCACCAAACATACTCAAAACAACTCTCACTTTAACATCACAGCAAAAGACAACACCACTATATACCCAACTGAACACACCAAATTGCTAGGAGTAACTAAAATTTGACATTCACATATCCATGACCATAAAAAAAGTCCACAAATAATAAAAAGTACAGAAATAAGCAACTTCTCACCAAAGCAGCAAAGATTTCAATAGCAAATTCCCACCTTATCTCCACCCTCCTTTAAGCCTCTCCAATATATACCAACCTAAGGCAATGCGATCTAAACAAGCTAGAGACCTGCTACAACATAATCGCCAAATTCGCCACAGGGACATCCTACCTTAGTCACCACTGTCTCTCACTTGCTGAACTGGGCTGGCTTGAAATCCCTCACCTCCTTCAATGGTATCAACTATCACTCACCCACAAACTAGTAAACCATCCACTAAATGTCCCATCCCTTCAGAATCTACTCCAACCCTATCGCAATACCAGACCACTAAGATCCAGCAACAAAAATCACTTGCAGATCACTAAATCCAATAACTCTGCTGGTGAAGCACTATTCTCTTGTGCCATAGCCAAATTATGGAACTCCCTCCCACCCACAATTACCTCCATACCATCATGCACCCACTTCAAAACTTTACTAAAAGCGCACCTAAAAAGCATGCTGGCTATGCCCTTGCAACTCCCACTCTAATATCACCCATCCCATCCAACCACTACCTTTCTTTCCACCCCACTAACTACCTTGATTATAGCAAGCTCAGATGCTCATAAGCCTAGTACTTATTATACAGCAGTAACTTCTTATTGTCACATTTGTTAATATCTGTTATGTTCTTCACAGATAAAGATTCTAGTTGTCTACTGATGTACTATGTTCTTCATCTGTAAACATGTTTGTAATTAATTGCTATGTTAAATTGTTAGTCACTATGTAATTCAATGTAACTACTGTCTGTTTATTTTAACTGTGGAGCTTTTCTCCCCGGGCCTCCGCTGAAAATGGTCCTACGTCAAGTCGGACACTCCTGGTCAACAAATGTAAATAAATAAAAATAAATAAAAGCACTTTCCAGTTAAGTGACTCATTCAGAGTCGCACAATACACATATGGAAGCTGAGGAAATCAAACCCTAAATTACAGGAAAGCAGCTTGCTAACAGCTCATATCCATCATCCTCTGTGCTAACTGCCAAACCTTGCAAATTGCACTTTCTACATTCATATGTCATATTACACTAAAATATATTTACAGTCATTTGAAATAAAGTGAAAATTTTCATTTTGCTTATATGATGTTATTACTTCTCACAATTAGTATAAGAGGATATCACATGTTAAACTATAATGGCCATAATCCATATTTATCTTTCTTTTGCAGTAAAACACTTTTTCTTTAAAAACAAACTGCAAAACAAGTTCCTATACCCACATGTGAACACAACAACATGAATGCAAACAGTTTCCCTTCATAAAAAGTGCTGTTCTGTGATATACCTAGATGAGAAGACATAAAAAATCATGCCAATACTTTATGAATGATAATATGCTAACAGAAAAAATGTTTGGGGGACAGTTGAACAGATGGGAACATTAGACTTAATTTGGTACAAGTGTATCAGAAAAGCAACACAAAGTGTTATTGTAAGAACAAGTACTACTCTGTGATATGTTATGGGGTGTAAGATGAAATTAAGAGGTTGTATTAATGGTATTTCATTCATAATAACTGTGCTTTGAGTGGTTGATAGATTGTTATTGTAAAACGTATATGGTGCATTGTGTAACTGGAAAACAAGATAGATCTAGTCTATGATGCGTATTACTATACTTTATTTATTGTTAGTTAGTTAGTCAGTTAGTTTGAAAAAAAAAACTTATCTGTGCATAGGAATTGATAGAAGAACTGCAATGTTCATTAATGCAAACAGCTGAGCAAACAGGGTAAATAACTGCAAGTCAAAGGCAAATCGAAGCTCAACAGCAAAATTGTAGTATGAAGAAACGGACATTAGATGACATTTTTGATGAATATGTGTAATCTTTATTTTCTTTCTTTTGTCTGTGTAATAGAGAGTTACAATAAAACCAGTCCTGCCATGCAGAGCATATAATAATGTACGCAGGGATGGAAGGAAAGATTTTACATGCATACATACTTACAAATATTTCAAGCACGGGCATTAATACCCTTCTAGCTTGCCAATATATGAACACACTTGTTCCCATAATAAGTACCCAGGTTATTCTTAAAAATATCTAAACTAGTACATGCTTTAATGTAATTTAGTAGTCTGTTTCATGCATCAGCTACTCTGTCAGAGAACCAATTAGTACACTTCTCATTCCTACAGAATCTTCTATATAGGTTGTCAAATAATTATCTAGTACTTTTTGATGGGTCTATATCAGTTCCACGAAAATCCATTTCAGCGAATACCAAAAGAGCGACACGTATTAATCGATCTGCAAATAGATCGAACGCACTAAACCGTGAACTTTAAAACATCGAACGTTCATAGTCGGCCAACCCCACCACCCACTACATACTACCTACCCAAACAAAATAAATAAACCACATACATACACTAACCAAACCCTACTCCTAACCATAAAGTAAAGCACCAAAACCCAACTTCTAACACTACCCTAAACCCTACATACACAACTATCTATGCACTATCCTTAACCCCTCCCTAACCCTAAGGTTAATAACTACCTTACACTTCCCCTACGGCGATATACCCTAACAAAATAAATAATACACATAAATACATTTAACAAAACCCTACTTCTAACACTACACTAAATCTTACATACATTACCTATCTATACACTTACCTTAACCCGCACTCTACCCTAAGGTCCATAACTATCCCACACTTACCTTAAGGAGCTATACCGCAGACGAGCCAACCAAAACACTTTGACATTTCGGATTTCACTGTTTTGGACATTCGGCATTTGCATAGTTCATGCAATATGCGTCTATCATTTTGTATTCGCAGAAACGGCATTTCGATCATCTGATAGGGACCCCTTTTTGATAATCCCAAACATTCCGAGAGGTAGTTGTCTCTAAATGCCCTATATGCCTGAATCAGATTTTCTCTTAGATATCTGTAAGAGACACTGTACAAGTTCAGATATCTTAGTCTTTCATGACAACTTCAATTTTCATATCCATGGATGCCCTTGGTATATTTCTGCTGTACTATTTCTAGTTTACTCATGGTTGTTTTCTTATAGGATTTCCATATTGTTATTTCATACTCAAGTTTGGGTCTAATGTAACTAACAAGCAATTACTTCATCATTTTTGATTTCCTAGACTTTATAAATCTTTTTATACCACCTATAGTTCTATAACTATCAACCAATTGGTTGATATGATTAGAAAAACTGATAGCTGAATCTACTCATATACCCAGGTCCTTAAATGAGTCAACAGTTTCAATCACTGTGTAGTGTATTAAATATTCACACTTCAGTTTATTTCTCCCAAATATCATATGCTTAGTTTTTGATGTATGTATCAGCATATTATTCTCCTGTGCCCAAATGGTCAATTTAGTCAAGTTATTTTGCAGACATGCCTTATCTGTAACACATGTAATCAGTTTATCCAATTTCAGGTTGTCTGCATATAGACTGTAGAACACCTCAGATGAAAAATATAGGTCTGAAAGATACAATCTAAACAAGTAAGGGCATAGGACAAAGCCCTGTGGGACACCCTGACTGTAACCAAGGATTCCACCTGTCCAGTTGCTGTATGATACTTGCCATGTCTTATTTGTAAGCCATGCAGCTATCCATTTTATCAAGAGTACATCAATACGTAGTTGTACTAATTTATTGATCAGTGTTTTATGTATGACCCTGTCAAATGCTGAAGTAAAATCTGTATAAATTACATCACAGCACAATTTTTGATTCATAGCTCTTATTATATTGTTATAGAACATCATGTTACAGGTGGCAATAGATCTGTTTTCAATAGTTTACTATGGTAATATTGAAACTACCTCAGTTGACTGGCACATGGTTGAAAGGCAGTTTTCCAGGTAGGCAGAATGACAACCCAAAATCGATCGACCTACACTACAGCGAAAGTGTAGTATAGGTTGATCATTTTGGTTCGACATTGGGCAGAGAGGTCACACTTCAATCTTGAGGAATCTCCCCATATTTATATGACCTAGTGAATAATAGATATAATGATACCGTAAGTTCTTGCTGAAGTATTTTCAGGTCATTGTTATTAATTCCATCTCCTTCCTGTGCTTTGTTTGGATCCAGTTTGTGCAGCTCTTTTTACATATAATCTGATTTGATTCCAGTATTTACCTGGATGTTACTAGGAAAACTTGTCACCCCATTTGTGGAGCCAAACTGTTTTGTATAAGATTTTGTAAATATATCTATAATCTGTTGCATCTGAAAATAAATTTTAGAATCTGCACACAGTTTATCAAGTTGTGTATCTTTATTCCTTCCACATCTTATGTATCTATAAAAAAGTTTCCTATTATACTCAATACCTTTATATAAATTTTCTTCAAATTTTTCTTGATCTTGTTTCACACTATGGGCCAGATTCACAATGGCTTGCACGGAGTCTAAGAGTAGAGTAAGACTCCATGCAGCCATCATGTCTGACGAGCGATCCAGGAACAGCCTGTAGGGGCGTGTAAGAGAGCTCTAAACGCTCTTACACGGACAGGGCCGGGACATGCAAATTACCTCAATTGCAGCTGAAAGGCATGCAAATGAGGTAGATTTGTGATCCAGGAAACCCGAACCTGTCCGAGTAAGAGTAGTGTTATCTGCAGAAATGTACTCAGTTGACAACTGAGTACCGTTCTGCAAATAGCAAAACGGAGCTGTGACAGCTCCAAATAAAGGTTGCATCCAGTAGAGGAAGCATGCCAATGGCCAAATATATGGCCATTGGCAATGTTACCTGATGCAAAATGAAAAAAAAGTAATTTCATTTTTTTTCCGATTTTCCATGTTTAAGCGTAGCACAGCATCGCGCAAATGGGCTGTGCTCTAAAAACCAGAAAAATAAAAATTAAAACCGACAAATGTGGATTTTATGGGGATTTGTATTGTACAATGCAAGGCAATGGCAGGCTGAAGACAACATGGCTACCGAGTAGGGGTTGCTAAGGGGGGAACCCAGTCTAAGAGATGTAACCAAGCATTAGTAGGCAGTCCTATGCAAATGAGGGTAAGGATAGTGAATACCAATTCTACATAGCAAATGAGCACAGCCAGTGGAGTGTAAAACTAGGATAAGGGGAGTAACAGAGTAGGATATAGGTGACATCAGGAGGGGGTATGTATGAAAGAAGATAATCTCATTGGAGCAGAGTGTCATGTGTTAGCTGTCGGTTGCTCATCACTAGAAGAGGTGTGTCATCAGGAATCCTAGCTAAAGTCAAGAAATAGAAGGTGCATACTGTGGGTATCACCAAAGTTTCTTGTAAAAATGCTTGCAATGTGTATGCGCATGTGTGTGTGCCTGTAAACCCGAGTAAGACAGTGTGCACATGTGGAAGCGTGAGTGCGCGCGTTTAAGCCGAAGTAAACATGTATAAGGCAGTTTAAAGTCTTGTAAGCACCTCTGTGCTTGTGTGCGTGCGCTTAGGCAGGAATTACCTAGTGTAAGTCCGTCTAAGCCTGTGTGCGCGCATGTTAGCACGTGTACACGCGTCTGCGCTAGTGTGCGTGGCGCTGCCCCCTGAGGAAATGGAAAGGGAAAAGGAAGCACAACAAACAGTAGGAAGTTAACCAGGGAGAGTCAGCAGAGCTAGCAGGTGGAAATAATCAGAATCAGGCAATTACACAGGCAGTAAACCAGCCCAGCCCAGCCCAGCACTTAAAACTCTGCAAACAACATTTCACCATGTATTGCTGAGAGACACTGCAGCACTGCAGTAAGCTAAGAGAAGTGAATACTGAAAAGGCTTAACTGAGACAAAGAAATGTTAGGGGCTGCCATTGCTGTCATAAACCGACATATGCAACATGCTGAGGGTGGTGACAATGGGAATGCTGCCAACCAACTCCCAGTGAGGAGACGGAGAAGAGTGTACAGGCCCAGGGTAACCTACCAGGGGCTACATGAGCTGGAGATAGTGGAGCGCTATAGAGTGGACAGAGACCTCATGCAGCAAATTGCTGAGCTGTGTAGGCCATGCCTCACACACAGAACCAACAGAGGGGAACCCATTCCAGTGGAAACCAAGGTATGTGTTGGCCTATGAATACTAGCAACAGGTACCTTCCAGAGACCAACTGGTGATATGATGGGGATATCACAGGCATCCGCATCCAGGGTACTGCACCAGTTTCTGGATGCCATGTCAGCACACGTCAATGATCATGTATATTTCCCCAATTCCCGTGAGGTATTGGCCAGCAATATGTGTCTCTTCCAGCAAATAGCAGAATGCCCTGAGGTAGTGGGTGCAATAGACTGCACGCACATATGCATCAAAGCACCAGCCGGTGAGCGAGGTAGGGTCTACTTCAACCGCAAGGGCTTCCCCTCCATCAACTTCCAGAGTCATGTGTGATGCCCAGGGCATAATACTGAATGTGTGTGCTGGGTGCCCTGGAAGCTACCATGATTCCCATATCTGGCATCCGACGCAGCTGTACCAGACATTTGCCAATGGGGACATCCCACATGGTCACCTAGTGGGGGATGCTGGCTATGCAGTGGAGAAGTGGCTGATGACACCCATCAGAAACACACACACACCTGAACAGGAACGCCATAATGAGGCACACACACAAACACGAAATGTAATCGAACGTGTGTTTGGGCTGCTCAAGTCATGGTTCTGGTGCCTGGACACATCTGGTGGAGCCTTGCAGAACACTCCAACTACATGTACCCAAATTGTCATGGTATGTGCTATGCTACATAATATGATCCTGCGAAAACAGCTGCAGCAGGACCAGCAAAGGCCTGGCCCAAACAGCCCACCACCATTGCCAAGGTCATCACAGGCAGAGTGTGACTCGGAGGAGGAACAACCTGAGCCTGCCCCAGTAGGCAGAAGGAGGCATGCCCAGTATGCTTTGGCCTTGGCAAAGAGGCAATGCATAGCACATACACTGGCTCAGTAGGAACCCTGGAAATGATACCTCTCTCTGACCTGCACATATAGTAAAATGAATGCCTAAGTTGGCACTACCTGCCTCAAACATGTACAGGGAGTGTAGTATGTGCATCCGACATAGGCAGCCCTGCAGCACCACCTGAGGCATGATTGCCATGTGTCAAGAAATTTAAGGTAGTGCTAAACAGCATTTACCACCATGTAGTATATGCAAACAGAATACACACACCAACTAGTACAACTGTGGTCAGTGTCGAGTAATAATGGGCAATGTCCAGCAAAGTTGGTGAATATACAGCAATGTCGGACAAGCCTGGTCTAAGCAGGGCATAGCAGAATAAAAGCCACCATGCTCATATTTGCTTAACTGGCCCTTAAGCAGTCTGGTCTGCTCAGTATGGAAATATAAAGCAGTGATGGTCCTCGAACCCAGGATACTGTGCACCATAGTTAAAGTACTGAACCACTAAACCATGACAGCATTGCACTGTTCAGCCAGTATGAAGGAATGTTGATAAGTCTATGCAAAGTATCTCATGGAAACCCTACAGGCACAGCATAATCCCTGTTGAGTTATGACACAAAGGTGAGTCCTGCAGTAAGAACAGAACTTGACTTCCAACACACACAGTATAAATGTTAATATCGGTCATGTTCACACACATCCACAAATGTAGTGGACTTTAGATTGCAACATACTGAAAGGTCACACTGGGCATGCTCACAGACTTGGATAAATAAGACATATGTCAGGCAACAAAACATGGAAAGCCTGAACTGGGCATGCTCACTTACTTAGGCCATGTCTGACTACAGCAGTGGGCCACACATCTGGCAGGTGCATGTGTTAACTCAGGAACCTCTCAGTATCCAGTAATCCACCCTGTACACACAGTTACATGACAACAGACACTTATATAATATAATGGAACCCTTTCATGATCAAACATGTTCCACAGATACCTAAGTTGTTCATAGAAACTGGGAAAGCAAAAACGATAAAGACCTGCAAACAGTATCAGCAGTAAATATTGTGCATCCCGAGCAGAAGCATAGGTTCAGAGGTCAATAGTAGGCTATCTGCCCTAGGGTATGTACAAGCCTAGCTAGAGTGTGTTTGGCGTTTCCAGCCCTGTCAGAGTACTACACAGTGCCAGTGAATAGTAGGTCACACAAGATAACCCATGTACATTTGGGCTACTGTGCCTCTGTCTAGCAGAGACACAGAAGAGATCCCAGGGGTGAATTTGCGATTTCCCATCCATGTGTCCAGATTTGGCTTGAAGAGGGTCAGCGAGGGGCTATGTCTAATATGAATTGGGATTCTATTCCAGAGTGAGAGGAGCCTCTAGGAAATGAATCTGTCCCTCCAGCATGTCCTTTTTATTCCTGTGCTGAGGTTTAAGTCCCTGGAGCATGTACCTCTAAGGGACTTGGATTTTTGAGGTGGAGCATGTCCATTAATTCGAGCTTTGACATGGCTTTGTATGTCAGGCATAGATTGCCTCTGAGTAGGTGGTAAGCAACTGAGTAGAGCTGAAGTCTCCTTAGTTGAGCTGCATATGACATCTGTTTGTAGCCCATGACCCTCTTGGAGAGGTACTTTTGGGTCTCTCCAGGTGCTGAAGGTGTTGGGTAAGGTACATCCCAAAAGGGCCATTGTATTAAAGTATGGTGCTGATGACTGACGAGTAGAGGGGCACAATGACCTCACTTGATGTAGATGCGAACCCGTTCGTGATAAGGTGGCATATATAGAAGGTGTTTGTAACCACTTTGGCAATGTGATTATCAAAGGAGAGATTGCTATCTACATTGGTCCACAAATCTCAAGTTACTACTTCTGTACTTAATGGATTACCACTTATGTGGTAATTTGTGTGCACCTTGTTTTTCACAAAGGGGATGACTATGCACTTTTTAGCATGTAGCTTGAGCTTGTGGCTCTGGCAGCAAACATCCATCTCTGTGAGACCCTTCTGGAGGATGCTTGTGTTAGCTGGAGAGTCAATTATGGCCCCCAGTTTGCAGTCATCTGCGAACCTTGTTAGTCATAATGCCCCCGTATTAGCCTGAACCTCAGAGAAGTATATACCGAACCAGAGAGGTCCCAGAACTGAGCCCTGTGGGATGCCACTTGTAACTGGCTTGTATTTGGACATGGCACCTGCAATTCTGACAATGTGGGTTCTATCCCTGAGCCAGTTTGCAACCCATCTTGTGATATAAGGGGTTGATATTTAAGTTGTTAAGCTTATGTATGATATCCGAGTGGGGTATTGTGTTGAAAGTTTTTGCGAGGTCCAGGTAGACTGTGTGGACTACCTTGCCCTCATCCAATACTTTGGTAACTGTTTCAAAGAAATCAACTAGGTTTAAGAGGCAAGATCTGCCCTTAACAAAGCCAAATTGGGTAGGGTCCAGTGTCTGGAGGCTCCCAATGTCTTTGTTTATGAGTTCCACGATAATACACTCCATAGCTGTACAGACCAGACTAGTCAGGCTTATGGGGCGATAGTTCCCAGGGTCTGTTGTGGCACCACCTTTGTGGAGTGGAACCACTGTAGCTGTATGCCATTATTCGGGTACATATCCTGTAGTAAGGCTAAGTTTGAACAATGACTTAATGTGAGGGTTCAGTTAATTTTATTATTTTTATTTTTATTTGCTGTTGGTTAACCAGGATAGTCCATTGGGTCAAGAGAACCCGTTTTCAATGGAGTCCTGGGGAGAAAAGCTCCATTACAGATTACATATTATAGAGATTTATATGCAGATTACATATTATAGATTTACATCCACATTATTGTACATATCAACACGAGGTACAGTGGTTACAATGAGTAAAGTTAAGCATTAATACAATCAAAGTATAAAACATATTAAAGTTCTTCTTGGAGCTTGTGTAAGACACAGCCTAGGATACCGTCCGGTCCCATAGCTGCTGTGTTTTCTGCTTTGGCAAGGGCAGCTTTCAAATGTGCATCTGTGATGTCAGGGAGGTTACATTCAGTTGGGATAGGCATTTGTTCCTTTGTGGGTGAGGGGGGGGAGAGGTTTGTGCTGAATCTGTCTGCCAGGATGTTGGCTGTCTGTAGTTTTGGTATATTTTGCACCGTTATGCAACAATTCAGAGCATATCTCGGAGTTTCCACCCATATTATGGACATAACTAAAGAAGGACTTGTGATTATCTTTAGTGTCTAGGGCAATTTCCCTTTGGAAACTGGCCTTTGATGATTTTATGAGGTATTGAAGTTTCTTGCTAATACTGATCAGAGATGGCTTCCATTTTTGGGATTTTGCTCTGTCATGTAGTAGCTTCTTCCTTCTGTTGTATAGCTTATTTATGGCCAGGGTCCACCAAACAAGTCTCCTGTTTTTGGAGGAGTGAGGCTTCATTTTATTTGGGATAGCACAATCCATGCATTCCTGCAGGTGCTCATAGAATGCATTTGTAAAGGATTCTGCGGATTGGCCTGTTATCCTCTGGCCTGTGGGCTTTGAAGGATTCCACCTCAGTCTTGAGAAGTGCAAAGTTGGCGTTTGAGAAATTCTATACAGAGATTTCCTTGGCTGGGGGTGGGGATGGGATATGGATGTCCATGGAAATTTGTTAATGGTCTGATCTTACCAATGAGGGGTTTACCTCTGGCGTGGAACATAGAGTCCCCATGTTGGTGATGACCAGGTCCAATATATTGTTCCCTCTTGTGGGAGTGGTGACTAGTTGTTCAATCGCATTACAGTTTATAACTTCAAGGAACCGTTGGGCAAGTGTGTTTGGGCATGTGTAGTTGTTGCAGTCAATGTTTGGGTAGTTGAAGTCGCCCAATAACATAGTTGTAGGAGAGACCTTGATATTCTCCAGTGTTCTTAGGAATGTAAGTGGGGTTCCTGTAATAGGGAGGGTGTTCTGTAGCAGGCTACAAACTGAAATGCAGTTTGGCCCGCTGTTAGTTGCACATGGATGGTTTCTGGTACTTCGTGCAGTGCCACTAACCTGGAGGTGTAGGTATCTTTGATGAATATAGATACCACCCCTCCTTTTGTGCTTCGGTCCGAGTTTTGTGTGTGAAACGCATGGTATGATTTATAACCTGGTAGTGCTGGGGTGCTCTCAGGAGCCTTGAACCAGGTTTCTGTTACTGCACAGACATCGATATTCTCCATACTGAGGAGAGCCTCAAGTGCATGCATCTTGAGGTATAGGCGTCTGGCATTCAGTAGCATTACCTCTAGATTTTGTATCCTTGGGTTGTCAATTGAGGAGTGTTTGTCCTTTGAGCCTCGCCTAAAAAATGCACTATGGGGGTGGCAAGCGGCATGGCCAGTATACGAAAGCCTAAGGGTGACAGGTGCAAGCCGTCCCTAGCGAAGCAACGTGGCTTGTCGGGCATGTCATCCCAGGCTGACAGACACTGGATCCCCATTGAATGACACCAATGCTTTAGACAATTGTTTAAACTGATCCATTTTGTCTGTATACTCTGGCATCATTATTGGTGAGGGCTAGATGCTACCCAAGGTCAGGGTCATACCAGCCTGGGCTACATGATCAGAGAGCTGCTCTATGTCTCATGTCTTGTAGTCCAGGGAGGTATGTCTCATGTCATTCACACCTGCATGGACAATGACTGAGTCATACTTGTACCTGCTTTGGAGTGACCTGAGTGCTTGCATTATGTGGTGGATCCTGCCACCTGACAGGCAGCTTACAGTGACCTTCTCCTTGTTCAGTCAGTTGAGCGGGACATCAGTGTGCTGGACAATAGAGTCCCCTATAACAACTGTATTTGGTGTGTTGTTTGGCCTTAAGGGCTGTGACTGTGAGGCACACTGATTTTGTGAGATATGTGATTCATGGGTATTGTTGAGGGGTTGCTGTTGCTTGGGTATCTGTGGCCAGTACAGTTGCTGCAGGTGTTGGGTAAGGTACACCCCAAAGGTGGCATTGTAACCAAGCACGGTTGTTATTAGTATAGGGGCACAATGACATCACTCAATCTAGATGTGAAACCATATGGGATAAGGTTGCTTATATAGAAGGTCTGTCCAACCACTGTGGCAACGTGAATGTTAAAGGTGACAGTACGAACAAGTCATGTCCCCAATCACCTAACAACACCTACCATATGTAATGGAGTACTACCTATGTGTTAATGTGTGGGCATGTTGTTATTCCCAAAGGGGATGACTATGCAACTAATGGCATTTAGCTGTAGGCCATGGCTCAGGCACCAGTCATCCATCTCTGAGAGACCCTGTTGGAGTATGCATGTGGCAGCTGGAGAGGTGATCATGGCACCCAGTTTACAGTCAAGTGTGAACAAGGTCAGCCATATTCCCCGTGTGGTAGCCTGTTCATCAGACAAATATATACTGAACAAGAGAGGTCCCAGGACTGAGCCGTGTGGGATGCCACGTGTAACTGGTGTATAGTCAGACATGGCACCTGCAATTCTGACCATGTGGGTGCTATCCCTGATCCAGGTAGCAATCCATCATGTGAGATATGTGTCAATATCGGTGCTGGTGAACCAATACATAATGGCCCAGTGGGTTATTGTGTGGAAGGGTTTAGCAAGCTTCAGGTAGGCTGCGTGTACAACTGTCCCTATGTTGATGGACCTGTTAACTGTCAAAGGAATACAAACATGTTCAAGAGGCAAGATCTGCCCACAACAACGCTAAAATGTGTAGGACACAGTGTCTGCAGTTTCCTGATGTCTATGTGTAAGAGTCCCATGACAATAAACTCCATAGCTTTGCATAACAGGATAGTTAGGCTTACAGAGCAATATTGTCTGTGTTCTATTCTGGCACCAACTATGTGGAGTGGGAACACTGTCGCTGTATGCCATTCCGTGGGTACATATCCTGTAGTACCTCCAATATTGCACAGTGATGTAATGTGAGGGTTACGTCTGTCATGAAGCTCATGTAAGATGCAGGCCGGGACACCAACTGGTCACATTGATGCTGTAATGTATGCTTTGGGGAGGGCAGCACTCACCTGTTACTGTGCGGTGTCAGGGAGGTTACACTCTGCTGGGATGGGCAGTTGCTTCCTAGGGGGGATGGGGGGAGACATCTGCACTGAACCTGTTTGCTAGGATGTTGGCTATGACAGTGGGTTCAGGGTAAGTGAAGTCAGTATGCAGTAACTCATAGCATATCAGTGAGTGTCCACCCAGGTTCCTGACATAACAGATGAAGGCCTTGTGATATTCCTACTTGTCTGGTGCAATTGTCCGTCAGAAGAAGACCTTAGATAAGTACATGAGTGATCATAGCTGTCTGCTAGTACAGATCACAGATGCTTTCCCCATCTGGGATTGTGTTCTATCATGTAGTAGCTTCCTCCTGACATTGTACAGCTCATTAATGGCTGGTGTCTACCAGACAGGTCCCCTGCCATTGGAGGAGTGAGTCTTGTTGTTATTTGGGGTAGCACAATCCATGCAGTCCACTAGGAGTCCATAGAATGTGTATGTAAAGGATTCAGCAGTCGGAGCTGTATTTCACACTGTCTCAAGGTCTCTGAAGGATACCACCTTGCTTTGGTGAAGTGAGACGTTGGCTCATCAGATGTTCACCAAGATTACCCAGGATGGGTGTGTGGAATGTATATGTATGTCCACTGAGATAGCTGTATGTTCCGACCGTACCAATGAGGGGTATATTGCTGGTGTGTAACATAGAGTCAAAAACACTCTACCTCGCAAGTACGAGTAGAGTCCCCATGTCGGTGATGTTCATGTCCAATATGTATTCCTCCTTGTGGCTGTGGTGACTGGTTGTGCCATAGCATATGAATGTACAAATTGTAGCGACCGTAGGGCGAGGTTGTTGCGGCTTGAGTAGTATCCCCAGTCAATATTCATGTATCTAATGTCACCCAATATAATGGTGCTCGTGGAGACCATCATATCCCCCACTGTTCCCAGGAAAGCTGAGTGTGGTTCTTGAGTATGGGAGGGTGGTCTGTAGTGGGCAGCAAACTGAAAGACAGTTTCGAACAATGGTAGTTGTATATGTATGGTCTGTGATGCTTAGTGCAGTGCCACTAACCCGGAGGTGTGTGTATCTGTGATGTATATGGATACACCCCCTAGTTGTGTTGTCCGTTCCAAGTCCTGTGGTCAGAAAGCATGGTATGAAACATAACCTGGTAGTGCTGGTGTGCATATGTGACCCTGAACTAGGCATCTGTTAGTGCACATATATTGCTATCCCCCATACTGAGGGGAGTCCTGAGTGGCCGCAATATGAGGGTAACACATCTGGTGTTGAGCAACATTACCCTTAGTGTTATTTAACCTGTAATGTCTATGTAGGTGGGTTTGTATTTTGAGCCCTGCTCAACAAATGCACTATGGTGGTAGCAAGAGCCTTAGCCAGCATTCAAAGGTCCAAGGGTGACAGGTGCAAGCTGTCCATAGTGAAGCTATTTGGCATGTTGAGCATGTCACCACAGGCTGACAGACACTGTGTCCCCTATGAATGACACCAATCTGTTAGCCAAGTGTTAAACGTGATATGTTTGTCTGTACACTGTGACATCATACTTGGTGGGTGTAAGATGCTAGACAAGGTCAGGGTCTCCTGGCCTGAGCTACATCATGACACTGTTCCTCCATGTACCATGTCATGTGGTCCAGGGAGTAACATCTGAGGTTTTACGCACCAGCATGGACAATGATGGTGCCAGTCCTGTACTTGCTTTGTAGTGACCTGACTGCATGTGTTATGTGGCAGATCCTGACACATGACAGACTGCACAAAGGGACTATTCCCTTGTATGGGCTGGTGAGTGGTATGTCAGTGTGTCTGACAATAAGTGTCTCCTATCACAACTGTATTATGTGTGATGTGTAGCCCGAAGGCAAGTGACTGTGTGGCACCCTGACATTTTGAACTATGTGAGATGTGGGAATTGTAGTGGGGTAACAGTTGTGTGTGTGCCTGATGTGGAGGTCTCTGTTGCTTAGGCAGAGTTCATTTACAGCATCCGAGTATGTGTATGTGTGATAATGTGGTTTGAGTGCTGTTGCCAGAGGATATGTGAGACTGATATGTGGTGTGTGTGGTTATCCTCACCACCTGATAGACTATACCAGTCATGGGTTGAGAGTGTTCAGCACCCTGTATGTCTCTATAGGTGCATCTCACACATATATCTGGGTTTGTTGTGAGTAGGAGAGTCTTGTCTGTGTACATGAGGCAGACGTGGCATTGTGTCTATATCACAATATTCACCAGCTGGACTGGAGAGTGCACACAAAGCCGACCCCTGGACATTCCGGGATATCATCATGACATACTCTGTAGCCAGATGACAAAGGATCAGTAGGGTGTTAAGTGTGTAAAGGAGTATATCAGGGATTAGTGCTCAGGTTTGTTGGTGTTCTGTAAAGAGTAGCTGAGAAAGAGTCCAGACTGAATCATGACACCTCCGACAGCTATGTCATATATAGCAATGTACACACATATATGTCATGACTCAGGGCCAACTGTACCTGACTGACAATGCTGACATCCTGACAGACAGGCCCATATATACATGCCCACCTCCCACCGACGATAGTCTATATCATCATACCAGGAGATATCACATATAGAATGGATGAACAGCTACCCCCAATGCTAAAAGCATGGCATCAAGTGGACTACATTGATTACCAATATGTGTCATGCATAAACTACAGAACAAACAGATCCTGCACCTGAACAGTCAGCTGAACCTCCCCCCACTACACAGGATGTGGAACCGTTGAATGTGTTACAGCAACATATGGCACTCCACACAAGTGTTGGTGCACAACACACCATGGGATGTACAGTCCAGTATGCCTATGAAGTATGATCTGCAAGCCATGGAGTCCATCATGGTTGAAGTCATAAACCAAGCTATTGGAAGCTGACATACACACAACCCTACTAACTGTGGTATGTTCATGTGTGGATCATGGTTCCCAAACATGCTAGACTGTTTTCAAGGCAGCCACTCAGGAAATACATCACTGAACACAGCTACACATGTCTCACATACACTTTGAATAGCCCTTTATCAACATCCTAGACACATGTAGTAGCCACAAAACCAACAAGCTGTGCATAAATATGTGTTGACATATGAAGGAATGTTGATGTGTCCACAGATAGATCACACAAGGTAAGGATTATGAGTTCCTGTTCCAGCTGTTGACACCTGACGACCCACATGGACCATTCCTGGAATGGCATAAAACAAAGTGTACACACATTACAATGTCCAGTCTGATGATGTCAGCACCCTAGAAATACAGACGGAGAAGGGAAACCACCCAGTAAAGCAAACAGCATGCCGTGCTAATGCGTCTCTCTGTAGTATCATAACCTAGTTAGGTAGGGGTTGGAATCCTGCAAATGCTGACTGTGTGTTTGTGTGTGGGGGGGGTGTATGTGTGTGCAATTCTCTATGAAAGGAGTGGCCTTTTTGAAGACTGGGAAAACACACTACAGATGTACATTCCCCTTTGGAAAGACTGATGATGTCAGCACCCTAGAAATAATGACGGAGAAGGGAAACCACCCAGTAAAGCAAATAGCGTGCCGTGCTAATGGATTTCTCTGTAGTATCATAACCTAGTTAGGTAGGGGTTGGAATCCTGCAAACGCTGACTGTGTGTGTGTCACTCTTGGTCAATGCAGTGTAGGTCTTGCTTTTACTATGTTATGGCATATTATGATTACAACAGTAAGTGCATTGCACACATCAGGTATATGCGTTGCAAATATATATGTGTACATGTTCCCTTAATCAGTACAGAGGTGTGAAGCCTGCATACTACATGAATACATTTGTTGCCATTGACAGGTTGTGCCGCAGCTTCTCAGATCATAGGTCAAATATGTATGTATGTGACAGGCCCATCCACTGTCGTGATCTGTGGCCAAGGTCATCTGTGCCACACACACCCATGATGACAGTTACTTTACAGTAGTGTAAGTGAGGGTATATGCCTGGGGTATATGTCAGGCATGTTCATACTCAACCATGACTGCCAATAATGGACAGTCTTTATAGGTGTACAACCGCCTTTTGTATATGCATCTAGGCCTCCAATGTGTTATGTGACACACCTTGAGACTCCACAATACCTATGGATATGTGGATACCAAGGGACACATGACATAACATGAGGCTGTATGTACACATTGGTACCTAACATACATGTTGAGGGCTACCACCAATGTGGTACTGACGGGATAGGAAGTATAGTACATGTGGATGACTATGCCATAGTCGGCTTACTGTTATACAGCATGTATCACATGACAGGCATCTGTCTGTATGATACCCTTGTGTAGGATATGTGTCCCATCCAGGGAATGGATTGTAGGCCACTGCATGCATTACCAGATGTGGATGGACACATCCCTAGTGTGTTTGCATGTACCGAAGGGGGCTGTATGCCAAACAGGTGTGGACACAGGAATGGGTGGCGATAATTACCACTGGTTAGTATTTAATGTAGCACCAGAAGGATACAACTGTTACTGAGTTTCCTATGACTGTGTGTCATTTGTCAGGACAACATCCAGTGATTGCTTATAGTCATGCTGTTGAGGTTATGTATACTACCAGACCACAAATCATTGACAGATACTAACAATATCACCCACAGCATGGTGTCTACCCATGTCATACACACATGTCTACTCATGTTAGTACATAACTGTAGTAGAATGCATACTGGCCATTGAAAGATACTGTGACATGTTCACTATGTGTACAACAGGGTATGCCACATGTCCCATGTGTCTACTATGCATGTACATGCAGACAGTGCGCACCCACCATGTTCACAGATGTACACTTGCTAATCTGTACTGCACACATCACACACATACTGTCCACTCACTAACACATGCTGGCAACACATTACATGTCAGCCAAGTGGCACATGGGTGGACAATACATAGTCAGACCTAACAGTGGTGTAAACAATACTACATTGACAATCAGAGCTTTGATGAATAATGTCTGCTGAGATATACCTACAAGGATGTCATTACACTTTCCTGTTGACAACTTGCTAATATTGCTACACTGCTATAGTGTCACCCTGTGCATCAGCACCATGTTAGCCTGTTCCTCCATCAATGTTACAGATGACAGGAGGCAACACAGGTATCATCATATGCACAGGGCATTTTGTTGTTTGCCAGAGCCTGACATTGACCCATCCAATCAACATGTCTGTGTGTGTGTGTGTGTGTGTGTGTGTGTGTGTGTGTGTGTGTGTGTGTGTGTGTGTGTGTGTGTGTGTGTGTGTGTGTGTGTGTGTGTGTGAGGGACAACAGTGCAGCATGGGCCAATGTTGATGTAATGTGTGTGTGTATGTGTGAGCCCTAGTTGTTTGGTTAATGTGTGTGTGTCTGCATGCACACAGCTCAACCATGTGGCTGCCATATACAGTAGTTTGTGGGACACCCACAGACTGTACCTGCTAGGCCGTACAGATTACTGTCTCTGGCCATGGACACAGTACCTGTGCCTGGCAGAGGTGCTACGGACAGTATCAGGTACTAACCCTGTCTGGATACTGTCCTCAGAGGCAGAGGTGGGACGACTGGACCCATGTCCCTGCTGGGAATGGCCAGAGCCATGTGCACATGGTCTACTGGGACGGTCAATGGACAGGCCAGCCCCAGCATTGCTGGGGCTGGTACTGCCACTTCGGGAGCGGCTGTGACCTGGGGGCCGTCCGCAACCACTGCAACGTTGCAACCGTCCCGCATGGTCCTGGCTCATGGATGACATATTGTGGAGGGCATCTATTGTCTCCCCCCAATGTCTATCAATGACCTCGGTGTAAGTCCGGATGGCACCGGCAAGGTCATGGATGCTGTCATTGATAGAGGTGTAATGTGCCCTCTGCGCCCTAAGTCCCTGCCTGGTGTACCGTTCCATACGTGCCTGAGCCTGCATTACAGCCCGGAACATACTGGATGTCGTGAGACCACTGAGTGCACGCCTGCCAGGGGCAATATGACCAGCAGTGCTCCCCTGAGAACCCCTGGACCTCTGCCTATTTGATACCATTCCAGGAATATGGCTATGGCTGCTGTGAGGGGATGCAAGTGCCATGGGTACCACACTCTACTGGTCAGTGCCAACTGTATGCTGTCCCTCGCCTATGGCCATTGGTGGTGAGGGATGTATTGGCAGTATGAGTGTGCGCATAGATGGGGTTGAACGCTGTGTACTGTTGATTGGTGGACCAATGACAGACCCTGTCAAACCTCCCTGTGTCATAATACATGTCTCATCATCAGCACTATTCGTGGCAGTGGCTTCAGGTTACCAGCTGCATTCGGCCAGCCTTAACTCAGCACCTGTGAGAAGAAGACAGGAAACACACTTTACGGTCTACACATGAACACATGCACACATGTACACATGCACACATGCACACATGAACAGTAATACACTCCTCACTACAGCACATACACACACACCAGCAATTCAACACATACTCTATAGTGGGTGAAGGTGGGTGTCAGTATCACAAGGTAAACAGTCACCACACACGTGTCAGCATGCAAAATATGTGTTGCACAAGGCCATACAGTGCTAGTGTAGATGCCCCAATGTAATGGCAGTATACATGGCTTTGTTGCAACTGTGTCGTTGTTCAGTGATTGGCTAAACCCTGGAACACAATTTGTACATGGACATAGCCCAATATGGGTCAAGTGACCTATACACCCACTAGCATTCCAGGACATATATGTGACACTTTGTTTGGATGGTAACTGCTGTGCATATTGTGTATACTGACATATGTAAGCACACACACAACATGCTATGCATATTGTGTATAGGTGCATATGTTTGCACACGCACAACATTGAGGTGCAAAGCAATGACTGCTATGAGTATAGCATGTTTTCATGTACTGCATATGATAAACATGTCCTGTTGTGTACAGCTGTAGCAACTATGCATATCTAAGGTGCAGTACAGTGCTGCCACACTTGTGTCTGCTGCACTGTGCAGTGTATGTGCTTGAGGCAACTACTGACTTTAATGTGATGATTAATGTCTCACAGCAAACATGGACAGCATGCATTATGCGTAGGTGTGTTACATGTACATGGCCTACACCTCACCTATGACATGCACATTTCATTACCATTATTAAAGTGTTAACACACTCACCAGCATGTACCGTCTGCCATGCTGTCACATCAGAGGGACCTACAAGAATATGACACAGTTTATCAGTGGCCACAACTGTGGCATTGCTGCCGTGAGTGAGTGCGCTAATCTACAGTGGAATAACAGTCAACAGTCACAGGTGTGGAGATACTATTCCAAATATCAGTATTGCACACGAGAGGCAGCACAACTGCTAAACACACAGTACACATCTCACATAAGCATATTCTAACAATACAGGTAACAGTAGTCTACAGCTAGGGCATATTACCTGCATGCTCCATGTCGTCTTGTTGGGTAGCTCCGGCCTCCATGATGACACATGCATGATGTTGCTGCTGCTGTAGGCCAGGAGCCACCATGCTTAGGAGCAGCTCCTCCACTCTGGTGAGGGGGGGATGTATGGGTGCCCCACCACCTGTGGCAAGCTGTTGCCTATGGATATCAGATGCACGCTGCTGGACATGTCTGATTAAATCACTGCAGTGATGGCGTACCTGTTCATATGTCTGGTTATGCATGCCTATGTCATTTACCCAGCGAACAATATCTTGCCACAGTGCAGTGCGCTCATGCTGGTGCTGGCTGGCCCTGGAAAAAAGCCGTGCATAGTTTTGATACAGGCTGGCCTGTATGACCTCCTCCTCTGCAGCTGTATACACAGGATTGCGGCGATGAGCCATAACCCTGGAAGACAATTAAACAATATGTGTGAGCAAGTCATGTGGCACACTTAACATTATGAAGTACAGATATCACTTAACTGCCAGATATAGCATTTGTCTGTCTATCAGAGGATACAAACCTTCAATACCACTTATCAGTGCTCAGCCCACAACTGCCTGACAGTGGCTGCCGCACTCCATACAACAAACCAGTATACACCAGTACTTGACACACTGTATTGGATACAATGCACAACCTCACACTGGGGATATATATCAAGCTAATGCATGATGAATATTGTCATCCAATGCAATGAATGTAATGTACAGTTACAGTATTAACAGTAAACCACCCTAGTCTTTGATGCCATACCCCTACCTAACATATGTGCATGGTTGTTAATATAGCTGGCATACTGCTGCGACAGAGTATACATGTTGCTAGGTACACACACATACCCTGTAACACACATGTGATTGTGGCCATGGTACAGGCATCATTACACACACATTAGTCAAACAAACAACACACAAATGTATGCCAACACAGATGAGCATTACCTGTGTACCTTGTAGTACTGTGTGCCCTTACTTACAGATACCTATGCCTGAGGAATGTAATCTGTGCAGACTACAGGAAACACACAAGACAGTGATACCAGGGAATGTGAACATACACCATACTGTGGTGTTTAGGCCTACAGCTTCAGGTAGTACAACAGTTCATATGTGACCTGGATTCACCAGCAGTACCACTTACTGAGCATACATGTACTGCTACAGCCTACAATGGGACATCACAGGTACTATGTCACAACATATGCCATCCTACTATGTCTGCATCCCAATAACTGACACATCTTTCTCTGCCCTCACACCTAGGACACAAACTACCATGACAGACACAACCTCATGCTAAGCTATCACACCTTTACAGACCTTGCACACAGTCAGTATCACACTCATTCCACCTGACACAGGTGGTATTGCACTGTGTACATGTGTGTGCGCATGTACTCAGTGCATGTGTGTGCGCATTGTGTCATAGGTAGGTACTACACTATTGGGCCGGGGCCTACAGCAGCCTAGCCATATGCTACCCTGCCATTTGACAGACATGTAATGTGATAACACTTGCTCCTGTTAAACGGATACACAGAGGTGACTCACAGGGCATATTACCTGTCTCCATAACATTCATCAGGGGTATGTATGACATCTACTAATGATGAGCCATGTTTATTAATGCTGGGTAGTTTATTCCAGAGTATGGCATATTTGTGTATAGGAACTTGTACCTCCAGCATGTGCTGTTCAGTGCATTGACATGGATTAGGGCCCTAGGTCATGTAGCCCAGAGGGATTGTGAGGTGTTGTCATGGTGGTTGGCCGACTGCTATGGGTGTGACATACCTCTGTATATCTGGCAGTGGTAACCTCTGTGTATGATGTATGCAATGCACTCTAGCTGTGGTTTTGTGAGTCAGTCTGCATAGGGCATGTGTTTGGGGCAGTGTGACTCTTTGTTAGGTATGTCTGTGGCCTTTCCACTTGCTGTGGTTGTCATGTGAGGTACATACCACATGGGGCACTGTGAGGAGTAGGGGGTACACTGACCTATATTTCCCTAGATGGCACACCTTTTGTGATGACACGTACTACGTACTACATAGAGGGATTACAAGACTAGTGTGGAACTATGATTATCAGAGGGGAGGCTACTGTACACCATGTCCCATGTATACATATATACATATATATATATATATATATATATATATATATATATATATATATATACATAAAATATATATATGATATACATATATATATATATATATATATATATATATATATATGTATATGTATATGTATATGTATATATATGTATGGATCTACCTGAGATGGTCGACAAGCCATTTGATCGACACTCATTTGGTCGACAGTTCATTTGGTCGTCAAGCAGTTTTTTGTGGGCTTCACCCCACACCCCCAATGTGGGGGCTGTGCCCCCCACACCCCCTCTAACTATATATATCAACTCCAGGGTCACACAACATTGGGGAGGGGGGCAAATCTGCTTGTCGACCAAATGAACTGTCGACCAACTGAGTGTCGATCAAATGGCTTGTCGACCATCTCGGGTAGACCCCTCTATATACGTATCTATATCTCTCTCTCTCTCTATATATATATATATATATATATATATATATATATATGTATATACACATACCTATATATATTCAGATATATCTGTATATATCTATATATCTCTACATATATTTATATATGTATATATATATCTATATATCTACATATATCTATATATCTGCATATCTATATATATATATATATATATATATATATATATATATATATATATATATATATATCTCTCTCTCTCTCTCTTTCTACACACACATATATATATATATATATATATATATATATATATATATATATATATATATACAGGTATATATACACATACTTGTAAACATCCATTGCTGTACATACACATGGACATATAGGCACATATACTGGCCACCTTTCATGTTGGGAATATGAATCATTATACAGTTGTGAGACATACAATTTTGTAAAAATATTGCACAGTGTTGTGTAGAATGCATTTTGCTGTCCTCAGGCCATATAGCTGTAGCAGGCCTCACTGTCTCAGTCCCACAGCATTTAACCACCACATGACATATACCTGCACTGCTTGCTGTTTTCAATGCCACAAACTACAACCTACATAGATATGTGCACTTAGCAACCTTCAACTACATATTTATGTCTAGCCTTCACTAACAGTTGCAGTATGTACCTTGCCCTATGCACATCTGCATTTACATATAGATATGGACTGCGCACACATATGGAGGGTTCACAGTATGTACAGTACCCTTCATACACATCATTCGCATCCCACCAAATACATATCTGTTACATACCTTACCTTTGTATTTCTTACCTCTGTCTGTTGTACCTGTAGACGTTTATTTTTCTTTTTAAATATTTTTTTTGGTGTCTACAAACACCTCTCTTTGTTTGTTCATTTGTTTATTTGTTTGTCTCTCTCTCGCTTGCTTTCTTGCTTGCTCTCTCTCTCTCCATATGCTGCAATGATATAATTACATGTGTGGACAGCAAGTACAGGCTGCTTTTGTAGGTATCTGCACATGTGCATGTGATGGCCTCTGCACCAATTGGTGCCCACCATTTAGTAATTGCATGCAGCCTGCTGTGTGCTAATTGCAGTTCTCACTGTGATTTCAGGACATTGCTATAAAATGATAGGTTAGGTAGGCATAGGCCTTTCAGTTTTGCAATGTGGGGACCATGCTTGTTTGCTGTGGATACTGTTGTGTGAGTCAGAAGGTTGGTATATGTCTCATATCTGAAGCTGGGTTGTAGACAGTGAAATGCATGTTGTACCTGACTGTTGCTTCATCCAGTACACTCTTCTCAGTGTGTCAGTTTACTCACACCTCCTAATGCTAACACTGGATACATGGGAGTATTTACTTTGTTTTGGAATTAGGAAATTAACTAGCATACAACAGTGGTTATTCCAATGTATTGCTCTGGCTTTCCTATATTCCCTTCACATTCACTCCTTGTAATGCATGTTATATTTCTGTCTTGAAATGTATTGCTCTGGCTTTCGTATTTCCCCTTTACATTCACTCCTTTTAATGCATGTTATATTTCTGTCTTGAAATGTATTGCTCTGGCTTTCATATTTCCCCTTTACATTCACTCCTTTTAATGCATGTTATATTTCTGTCTGTCTTGAAATGTATTGCTCTGGCTTTTGTATTTTCCCTTTACATTCACTCCTTGTAATGCATGTTACATTTCTTTCTTGCAATGTAATGCTCTGGCTTTCATATTTCCCCTTTACATTCACTCCTTTTAATGCATATTATATTTCTGTCTTGAAATGTATTGCTCTAGCTTTCGTATTTTCCCTTCACATTCACTCCTTTTAATGCATGTTATATTTCTGTCTTGAAATGTATTGCTCTGGCTTTCATATTTTCCCTTTACATTCATTTCTTTTAATGCATGTTATATTTCTTGCAGCACCAAGTTATTGTATATCTACTGTGGCATAGTGGTATGTCATGCAGAATGGTGAGTCCAAGGTGTGGGGTTTGAGACTGACAAGGATATTTTATTTTGCTGCTGAGCAGTACAAGGGCCTTGTCATACAGAGTGACTAAGGCACTTTTAAGCAGTTGTAAGTGGGTTTGCACGAGTTTGCGCGATGCTTAGCTACGCTTATCTACGCTTAGCTAAGCGCACACAAGTGCACACACGCTAACAACTGCTTAAAAGAGCTTACTCCCGCTAACACCCGTGCTATTTTCATTTAAAGAAAAGAAAATGGGGAAATAGGAAAGTGGTGAAAACGGGGACACAAAGAGGGTACGACAGTAGGAAAACAAGCTCGGGATGTGCAGGAAGGATGTAGGGAAGGCCCATAGCTGCCCAATTCTTTACCAGCAACAGCTGAGCATATGTTAGAAATTTAGAGTGAGATTTGAAACCTTCCACTCCTGAGAGAGGAGTGAGGACAACAAAGTATGTTGTAGAGCCAATTGTAATTATCAGTTTACATGTCCAGCAGACATGTGTGTGAAATGGGCAGCTATGTATTGGGCGTAATTATTTTGTGGGAACAGAGTGCCCCTTTTTTTTTCAGGTGAGAGTGAAATGTGAGGTACAAGAAGTAGGTATATTTGGGGAGGTAGGTTGTGGAGGTTAACAGACAAGACCAACAAGACGCATACAGGGGTGGAGTATGACACATGTGGAGGTAAACACAATTGATGGGGACAGATGTCTGGATATCGCAAGCCCATGAGCCCACAGATGGCAACAGTGGAACTGAGATCCCCACCCATGGGCAGTTACCACTGCACCTTCACAGCCCAGGCCGGGGCTGTGCTGGGGGCTGGATTGGACGGGCAGGCACACCCGTGAGTTGTGCCACTCTCGCCTCAAGCTGGCGTAGTGGATCAGTCACAGAACGCTCACGACGCACCACAGACCGGACCCTTTGAAGGGTGAGTGAAGGCTCTCCTCCGGCCACGCTTGCAGAGGGGGGGTGAGCCCCATCCCCTGCAGAGCTTCCACCCGAAGGTGGCACAGGGCCACTGGAGGAGAAGGTCCCAGCCTGGGCACTGGTGCCAGGTGCACTCTCCAGCTGAGGTGGGAGAGGTGGGTCCACTGGCACCCGTCTTCCCAGATGTCCTATGTTTAGCAATATTTAATGGCATTTTGGGTTAGTAACAAAAACACCATTCCAAATTAGTAGCATGCATTAGTATTCCCATTCACCAAACACACATGGATTCCAAAAGTTGAACTGCAAGCATAACACATGCATATTTAGGACAACAGTGGACATTCCAACAGCATGCAGGGTTGATTGGTGGCAACAGGCCATCAGGTTTGGATATGTGAACAGGGCACATGCATCAACATACAGGCAGATATGTATAAACCAACAGGACAAATGTCCATAGGAATTAATTGTGAATACATATACCCAGTTTGGTGTGGAATAGCATTATTTGTGAACATAAGGTAGGGTGATAAAATATTACATTAACAACTTAAAATACCTATACGTATACTATACATTCCTACTAGATGCAGATATATATCCCCTACAAGTATTAGTACAGTTTTCTGTATGTAACCTTGCAAATGTTGGTGTTGGAGATGTTACTGCTACATTAATATACATTCCATTTGTATTCATCCTGCTGCATTTGAAAAGTTATGTACAGTTCTAGCAGCACACTGACATTTGTGGGATCACAAGCACAAGCTGCTCATGTACCGGATTAACAGGTAAATACTATACATGACACAGTTGAGGACTATAAATATTCTTCTGACATACTGGCATTCCCATCAGCCAGTTTATATGGGCTTAGACAACTGTGGATGTTCAGCATTTCATACAACCATACTATCTCCATAATGAAGGGGTACAACAACATATCTGAAATGTGGGATGGACACAGTCCAGGTATTGTACTTTATTAAAACATTTCACTCTTTGGTTGTGGCTGTCTCATTCATTTCATTATGTCGTGCATGCAGTATACCTTTATTACAGACTTCAAGGTCTTTCTCACACTCTCTCACTTATTTTATATTTACATTTCAGGATGGTACTTAATTCTAGGCTTTATTAACATTTATTACTGGGTTACAACAATCCTTTCCAGCTGACTCACTTATTTCATATAACAGTATATACAAGGATGTATTCAATACTTGTCTGTCCTTTATTGATAGATTAGAACACTCATTTTCAGGCTGAAGCAGTTATCTAATATTACAATACAGGTGGGAACACTATTTGAGACTTGTTTACTCATTATTAATGGATTGCAATACTCCTTTTCAGGCTGCATCAGTTATGTGATCTTAGAATACTAGCAGAAGCTTTATTCTAGGCTTATTTGACCTTTATTACTGGGTTACAACACTGAACTCTTTTACAGGCTGTCTTACTTATATTCTATAATAATACCAGCTGAATGATTACTAACCTGCCTGGTGGCGCAGCCTTACCAGCCTATCAGCATAGGCTTGCTGATTTGCAGAATGAACACCTGCAGCTGTAATATAGATGAAGGGATATTGGAACATACCTATCCATACTATAGGCTAGGATAGCATTTCTTACATACTTAATTACATGTATACTTACTCAGTAGTGGGGCATTGGGCATTTGACGGGCCTCCTGGATCCATCGGTTCAGTTGGTCCTCCTTTCATCGCTTCAGGTTCGCATGGTGGTGACGGACCTGTTCACCAGTCCTCGGAATGCCTGTGGCACTGGTAAAATCATGTGCCAACTGGTTCCACGCCTCTGCCTTATGTGCACCCCATTGAACCTGGCCCTGCATGAGTCGGCCTTCATGATGATGGACTAGGAGCCAAACCATATATTTGGACTCCTCAATGCCCCACCTTTGCACTCTAAAGCAATTTCCCTCTCCGAAACCTGCCATCCTGACTGCAAATGGGTACCACAATCAGTTATGGTGTGTAATCCCACCTATGGTGCTTATATATGCCGGTTTTCCAGCACTTATTTGTGATTGGCCGTTTTGGAAATTTCTCAGCTAAGAGCAAACCTGCTTTGTCATGGTTATATTTTCATTCATTCATATACGTATGGTAATACTGGATTTCTAGGTACAAGTGTCATGGCTTAGTGGTTCAGTACTTTGACTATGGTGCACAGTATCTCGGGTTTGACCCTTGTCATTGCTTTTTTTATTTTACTACTGTCTAGACAGGCTAGGAGGTGTGTCTGTGTAAAGGCGACTTTGCTACATGTTACCCAACATTGCCCGACAGTAAGCTGGTTGGCGCACTGCGCAGCTCTGTGCAAATGGCTTTATGCTGGGTAAAACGTTATTTAGTTATGTGCAGTCATATTAAGCTGGGTTCAGCGCTGTTTGGCTATGGGCACTCATTTTAAGCTGGGTAAAGTGCTGCTTGGCTACGGGCACTCATATTAAGCTAGGTACAGCGCTGCTTAGCTACGGGCACTCATATTAAGCTTGTTAAAGTGCTGCTAAGCTATGGGCAATTATGATCCTTTTTATATATACATAATATAGGTTTTGTTCACAAATACATGCGCCATTTCATTACATTTTACTTAAATTAAATTTATATATATCGAGGAATTGTTTCATACTTATTTAAAGAAAAATGGAGGGGGGTGTTGTGGGGCTCTAACCATGACTACCTATTCTTTGGGCAACATCTCTACTGCTACGCTATTGCTACTTTGCTTAATTTGCATATGTAGATCTTATATGCTTTTCAGTGTCATATCTGCTAACTGTGGTTGAGCGAAGGGCATACCAGCATAAGCGGCAAATGCGGGCAAACATACTGGAAATTATAAAAAAAATGAAATGGTTATTTTTACTTTTTAAACACTTTCACTAGGGTTTAGTCTGTGGGGATGTGTGGTGTTGTGTTTCTTGACATTTCGGCGTGTCCCTTTGTAGTACTCGGCAATCGGGCATGCCCCCTACTTTCATACACGGACCATGTTAGACTAGAGTATGAGTCAGCATGCCTTCATGAATATGCATGGCGTGCTGACGTCATATCGTTCAACTGCAGCTTCCGTGTAAGACTTATTTAGTCTTATACAGAGGATTGCTGAATCCGGGGGTATGTTTAATTTGTCAAGCTTCTTTACTTCAATTTTCAAAGTTGTAGTTCAACCTCTCTTTTATTTCTTATATTTTTGTCTTTCACCTTAATCAGATATTCTGTTCTTATGGAAATATATCCCCTTGACTTTGCATGCCTAGATCCTGATGTTAAATATTTTTTGATTTTTTTTTTTTTGCATTGAAACAATTTCTCTTTAAAAACTTTCCACATTCCATCTGCAGTTTTTCCATTGAACACCTCTCTCCAGTTAGTTTTACATAGTGACTGTTTTGCTTCCATATAATCTGTAATTAACCTTCTGTTCATTGGTTTAGATTGCAGTTTGGCAGAATTATCTTCCAAGAAATTAACCTTTGTAACCCCATGATCACTGTACATCAACAGTGGTAAAACTTGACTTGAAGTAACAGTAATTTCTTTAGGAATGCAAACAATGTCTAGTATGTTCCAACCCCTGGTAGTTTTTTTACAGTCTGAAGCAATTGTTGTTCCTGAATATACGTTGTGAATACTTTCCTTACTAACATTGTTGAATCAATATTATTCCAGTCTGTTTCTGGTAAATTTAAGTCCCTGGTTACTATTATTCTTCTCGCCTGTGTTTCATGCAAGAAATGTATGAATTCCTCTAGGTCAGCTGCACTTGACCTTGGTGGTCTGTACACTACCATAATTGTTATATGTTCCAGGGTTGTTTTTATTGTCAGAGTTACACAGTCTGCAGTATTGGTGTTATCACTGAACATGTAATAATGACAGGTCTCATAATTATCTTTAACCCCTGTCATAACACCTCCAGCTGATTTTTTGTTAGAATGTCTGTTACAGTAAAAACATTTATACCCTGACAGAACTGGTTTCCAGTCATTGTTCTTTAACCATGTTTCCCAAACAATAACAACATTAATCTTGTGAGAATGCAGCAAATTTTCCAATAAAAAACATTATTAATGCTCCTAGCATTAATAAATGTCAGAGATGCATCAGATGTTGCTATCTGCGAATTGTTAAATTTTTGAACTGGCAAAAATCCTGCCTAGTGTTTGCCAAATATTGCAAAATATCTGCTGCAAAAATTATCTTTCCTGATCTTGACAAATGCATGCCATCTTGTTTGAACACGTGTGCCCAAAACTAGACTTGGTTACGCTACACATTTCCATTTTTTTTAAAACAGGATATATTTTTCATGTAGGTATTTACCCAAAAAAATCTTTTCATTCATGGTAATCTGACTATCCTTTCTATAGGTGATTTGTGAAAAATATGTCATAACATCAGTACAAGCTATACTATCTAAGAGGGCTGTCAGTTTCCTACTAACAGTCAGAGATCCTTGTGGATGACATAATTTGTACCAACATGAATAAAAACGGATCCATACTTCCTTACATTAAGGTGTTCCAAGGCTTGTCTCACATCTTCTATTTTTGCTCCTGGCAAGCATAACACTATTCAATGTTCATTATCTTCTCTGTAAATGTAAGTATCGCCTCCTCTAATAATTGAATCTCCAATTACAAGAATATATTTTTCCTGGCCAGATCTGAAGAATCTTCAGCTTCTAATATAGTAATATTTGCTCTGTCAATTGTTGCGAAGGATAGATCTTCATCACTCTTAGTCTTATTAATCCCACTGTTTTCACTGTGTATTAAATTCTCATCCAGCTGGTATTGTAAATCCACAGCTAGAACCATGTAGTCAACATCTGTCTTCCTCTTCTTATTTCTTACAGTAATATTCTTCAATCCTTCCACATTCAATTTTAAATTCTTCCTTTTCATCTGCCCCTTGCTTCTTTTTTCTACCTTCTCTGTTGAAAAAATAATGCCTTTTTCTGTAGACTGAAGATTTTCTGATAGAAAAATATCACTATTCCCCATAACCTGTATGTTGCATAGCAAAGCAGTGTCCTTTTTACTACACATTCTCTTTCCTTTACAGTCATTAATCAGTCTCATTTATTTCTTGTTATTTGTTGTGAACTTCTTCCTTTCTTTCTTTTTTGTTTCCTTCTAAATAAACTGAATCCTCAGACTGCTGAATACTTGCATCCAGAAATCCAAAGTTGTCAGGAGCATCATCTTGTTTCATAAGGATTGAATGATCTTTGCAGACAATAGATGCATCATTTCCTAAATGTGTTCTATTTGTTCTATGACTAACATTATTTATTTCATCAGTCCAGTCATTAGTATATGAAATAACAGTTCTCTAAGCCATGCCAATTGCACAAGTGTAATCATTATCATTAAGTCTAGATTACCGTCTAACAATAGTAAGTAAATCATCCAACTTTGGACAAGAGAAACACAGATCACCAGTGTTATCAGCTGTTACCTTTAAATATGTATACCATTTATTACACTGTACAAGATTGTCATAACTGTGCATTAGCAAATCGTTAATTGCATATACATTTAAGGAATCCGTATTCAGCTTCAAACAAACAAAATATTTAAAAAGAAAAGAATGATCAAAATTAATAATCACAGAATTCAAAGAGAACTTAAATCATCTTCTATGACAAAAAAATCACACCAGCAATATACAACTAAATAATAAAGTAAGTACAGTAACGTTGTTCTAACCATAGAAGTTCTGCAAGCCAAACAAAAGTTGTAATTCCTTTAAGCTGCTCACTATCACTTGCAGTCGCACTTATTTTTAACAATAAAGATCAATAAATCACAAGCCAAGATAGGATTGTTCAGATATGCTTAGAATTTACCTTTCTGTAGTCTGTGTTAATTTATAGCTGTCTAGGCCCCTTGGGGTAGCTACAGCTTGCCTGTCTAAAACCTGTCCCTTTCTAACAAGCAACAGTGACATTAAAGGTAAAACAGCAAAATATAAATCAAAGTAAATCTTAACAATCTATCCCTTCCTGCCTACAAACATATAAAAATAGTGATAACAAATACAATATAAATTCAAATAAAACTTCTCTTACCAGCCAACTCCACAGTAAATCACAAAGCAAGGAAGGATTGTTTAGATATGCTTGGAATTTTCCTCTCTGTAGTCTGTGTGAAAGTATAGCTGTCTAGGCTCCTTGGGGTGGTGAAAGCTTGCCTGTCTAAAACAAATCCATTTTTAACAACCAACAGTGAAATTAAAGGTAAAACAACACAATATGAATCAGAGCAAGTCTTGTTAACAAGCTATCCCTTCCTACCTGCAAACATTTTAAACAGTGATAACAAATACAATATAAATTCAAATAAAACTTCTCTTACCAGTCAACACCACAGTAAATCACAAACCAAGGTAGAATTGTTAGATTTGCTCAGATTTTGATGAATGGAGCTGTGATTTCTCTGTTTACAGTTTATAATGCAGGAATAGTGACATACAGTATTTAAAATTGACTTCAGAAAAGCAATATTCAGTATGCAGTGCAAACATTCATTTACTTATTTTAAGCTTTCAAGTACACAAAAATGTTTATTTTCTTGAGTAGCAAAACAGTAATGATGAAAGTAATGCCACAATATGCAATGCATATTAATGCAGGTGGAATGGGAAATAGATTGTGTCAAATGGAAATGAAATATTAATGTAGACAGGGTGGGGAACTGATTTTACTGAGTGATATGTTACATTGGAATTGGAATTGTGGATTGGGAAGCAAGGAGCAACTTTTTAAAATGATTAAGAAAATTCAATAAATGGCGCTGTATTGTTGAATATAAAAATATGTGACAGAGATACTGAGTGAGTAGAAAAGATGGTGACTGTTTCAGATTCACACAGTATGACTCTTCACTAATATTAATGGCTAAATGCCATTGTCAATGGCACATTGTTTTGAAGTTGTATTCATTTACAAGCATAGTTGCTTTTTTGTGGTTGGACCTGCAGAAGTATCTGACTAAAGCAATATATTTCTCTTATACATAAGAAAGAGGATCAAAGGTGAAGCTATTGTTGACTGAGTTCAATTATGTTCAAATACTCTAAAACAGCTGTCTTATTTGCTTTAGAATAAAATGTGTCTGCCTGCTTGCTCGCTATTTAATGTTTACCACAGCTAGCCTGTCTACAAATAAAAGTACCTCTGTGGAATAGCTCAGTGTATATTGTTTAGTCTGTGCATGTCTTGGTTAGAATATATGTGTATGTTAAGATCATGTTACCTTCCAGGTGTTTCTCATCCTACAAACAAACAGTAGGCTGGCCGTAGTACACAGGAATGGATGAACATGCTCATGAAAGATTACTTTTATCGTTTATATTTGGTCTAACAAATACATTTTTATTAAGACTATAGGCTGGAGGGGTGATATTAATTATACTGATATTACAGTTAACCATAAAAGAAAACAGAAAATTAGTATAACCCTGCCAACAGCGGGAAGGTCTAGAAAGAGAATACCATTGATTTCTCCAAACGCCACCATCTGTTTGTAAGTACGTGTTTTGGTTTTTAAACTTCATGCTCTGGAAATGGACATTATTGGTACATCGGTGTCTTTGTGATAACTGTATTAATAACTGTCTGTGGTTAGCTAAGAAAATGCTGTACTTATAAATCTCTTTGAAAAGAAGCAAATAAAGTATGTAACACTTTTTCTGAGTCGTTCTTGTCTGTAGGTGCACAGCCTGGGATGACATGCTCGACAAGCCACGTTGCTTCGCTAGGGATGACTTGCACCTGTCACCCCTGGGTTTTCGAATACTGGCAAAGGCTCTTGCCTCCCCCTTAGTGCCATTTTTAGGCAAGGCTCAAAAGGCAAACCCACCCCCGTAGACAACACAAAGAAAAAAAAACTAAGGGTAATGCTGCTCAACGCCAGAAGTCTAAACCTCAAGATGCATGCACTCGAGACTCTCCTCAGTATGGAGAATATCGATATCTGTGCAGTAACAGAAACCTGGTTCAAGGCTCCCAAGAGCACCCCAGCAGTAACAGGTTATACTTCATACCATGCTTTCTGGCCCCAAAACTCAGACCGAACCACAAAAGGAGGGGGAGTATCCATATTTATCAAAGATACCCACACCTCCAGGTTAGTGGCACTGCATGAAGCATTGGAGACCATCCACGTGCAACTAACAGTGGGCAAAACTGCCTTTCAGTTTGTAGCCTGCTACAGACCACCCTCCTAAACTCAGGAACCTCACTCGGCTTTCCTGAGAACACTGGAGAATATGAAGGTCTCTCCAAACACCATTATATTGGGTGACTTCAACTACCCAAACATTGATTGGGAAAACTACTCAAGCCCAAACACCCTCACCCAATGGTTCCTAGAATTTATAAACTCAAATGCTATGGAACAACTGGTCACCACTCCCACAAGAGGGGAAAACATATTGGATCTGGTCATCACCAACATGGGGTCTCTATGTTTCACACCAGAGGTATATCCCTCAATGGTAAAATCAGACCATAAACTAATCTCACTGGACATCCACATTCCGTCCCCACCCCTAGTCAAGGAAACCACGGTGAAGAACTTTTCAAAAGCAAACTTCACACTTCTCAAAACTGAGGTGGAATCCTTCAAAGACCCCAGGCCAGTGGAAAATACGGCCCAAAATGCAGAATCCTTTACAAAAGCATTCTATGGACACCTACAGGAATGCATGGAGCAATGCATGGAGCATGCTATCCCAAATAAAACCAAGACTCACTCCTCCAAAGGCAGGAGACCTGTCTGCTGGATCCTGGCCATAAATAAGCTATACAACAGAAGGAGAAAGCTACTACATGATAGAGCAAAATCCCAAAAAGGGAAGGCATCTCTGATCAGTACTAGCAAGAAACTATGATCCCTCATAAAATTATCTAAGGCCAGCTTCGAAAGAAAAATTGCACAAGACACTAAAGATAATCACAAGGCCTTCTTTAGTTATGTCAGAAACCTGGGAGGCAACTCCCAAATATGCTCTGAGTTAGTGCAAAATGACAAAAAATACACTGAACCCACAGACATTGCCAACATCCTGGCAGAAAGGTTCAGTGCAAACTTCTACCCCCTTCCCCCCCAAAAGAGCAAATGTCTATCCCAAAAGAGTTTAGCCTTCCTTAGATCACAGATGCACATGTGAGAGCTGCCCTCTCCAAAGCAAAAAACACAGCAACAATGGGACCAGACGGTGTCCTGGGCTGCGTCTTACACGAGCTCCAAGAAGTACTAAACCCTCATATAAAGTCACTGTTCAATCTAAGCCTTACTACAGGATATGTACCCAAGGAATGGCGTACAGCAACAGTGGTCCCACTCCACAAAGGTGGTGCCACAAAAGACCCTGGAAACTATCGCCCCATAAGCCTGACTAGCCTGGTCTGCAAAGCTATGGAGTGTATCATCATGGAAATCATAAACAAAGACATTGGGAACCTCCAGACACTGGATCCTACCCAATTTGGCTTTGTAAGGGCAGATCTTGCCTCTTGAACCTGGTCAACTTCTTTGAAACAGTTACCAAAGCCATAGATGAAGGGAAGGTAGTCCACACAGCCTACCTGGACCTCGCAAAAGCCTTCGACACAATTCCCCACTCGGGCATCATAAATAAGCTCATCAGCTTAAATATCAACACCTATGACACAAGATGGGTTGCAAACTGGCTCAGGGATAGAACCCACATGGTCAGAATAGTAGGTGCCATGTCAGACTCTAAACCAGTTACAAGTGGCATCCCACAAGGCTCAGTCCTGGGACCTCTCTTGTTCGGTATATATTTCTCCGAGGTACAGGCTAACATGGGTGGACTATGGCTGACCTAGTTCACAGATGACTGCAAACTGGGTGCTGTAATCAACTCTCCAGCTGACACAAGCATCCTCCAAAAGGGTCTCACAGAGATGGATAACTGGTGCCAGAGCCATGGCCTAAAGCTAAATGCCAAAAAGTGCATAGTCATCCCCTTTGGGAAAAACAAAGTGCCCACAAATTACCACATAGGTGGTAATCCATTAAGTACGGAAGAAGTAATTAGGGACTTGTGGACCCAAGTAGATAGCAATCTCTCCTTTGACAATCACGTTGCCAAAGTGGTTAGAAAGAACTTCTATATAGCCCACCTTATCATGAAAGGAGTCACGTCTAGATCAAGAGAGGTAATTGTACCCCTCTGCTCATCACTTATCAGGCCCATAATTGAATACAATGCCCCATTTGTGATGTACTTTACCCACACCGGCAGCAACTGGAAAGACCCCAAAAGTACCTCACCAAGAGGATCAAGGGGCTCAAACAGATGCCCTATGCAGTTCGGCTAAAGAAACTCCAGCTCTACTCAGTTGCGTACTGCCTACTCAGAGGCGATCTGTGCCTGACGTATAAAGCCATGTCCAACCCAGAATTAATGGACATGCTTCACCTCAGGAAATCCAAATCCCTTAGAGCTACTTGCTCCAGGGACTTGAACCTCAACACAGAAATAAATAGGACATGCTGGAGGGACAGATTCATATCCCAGAGGCACCCCCTCACTCTGGAATAAAATCCCAATCCATGTTAGGCAGAGCCCCTCACTGACCCTCTTCAAGAGAAATCTTGACGAGTGGATGGGAGATCGTAAGTTTACCCCTGGGATCTCTTCTGTGTCCCTGCTTGACAGAGGTACAGTAAACTAACCTTAAAAGAGCTACCTTCTGTGACCTACTATACAGAGGCACAGTCAACTAATCTAAAAGGGTAAACAAAAGTCAAAAATGCCCATAAAACACTATAAGTCCCAAGTAATGAAGATAGCTTAAAAAGAAGAAAAATACTGGGACATGGCTCCAAAATCCAAGCGAAATATAAGACTCCAAGATCCAAACGAAGTATAAATTGATAAAAATAGGCCTTTATTCAGAAACACAAGCATTTTCACATAGCTTCTTCAGGTGTATGTTAATCAACTAGAGGACACACCTTTATATATACAGAACAAATCACATGTTCACATTCCAATTAGATTAAAGGTGCAAAACTACCTTATAAATTACATATATAAGTAAGTATATTCTTACTAAAATACTTTCATATAAATAAAAATATATATATAAAGGTACTACACAATATATATAAGGAGTCAAAGGAATATTTTACTATATAAAATATATACAAAAAATCATCTTCTCAAGCCTCTGGTATGTAGTATGGGTTTCAAAGGTATACATTCATTGAGACCATGTCCTGTATTAGATCTCAACATCACAATCCATCTAGCTTTTGTTTCTTCAGTCCTAAGTCTGACATCCCCACCTCTATCACTCTCAAAGGACTTGGATAGTACTTTAAACAAAAATTTATGAGATTCACCCACGTTTTTAACATGCTTAGCCAACACATTAACTTTGGACCCCTTTTTAATGTGGTAAACATGTTCCCTTATTCTCTCTCTTAAAGTGCGGTCAGTTTTGCCAACATAAAAATGTTGACAGGTGATACAATGGGCAAGATAAACAACATGTGAACTTGCACATGTAGCATGAACTCTAATATCAAAAAGCTTATCTGTGTCTGGATGTTTGAATGACAGAGATGTATCTATATAACTACATTGCCCACATTTGCCACAAGGTTTAGTGCCGGGCAACAATTTTTCTCCCATAAATTCTTTAACTCCACAGAGTCTTCTCTGTAGATTCTTTTTGTTCCTAAATGTAAATTGGGGTTTCAGACCTACTATATTAGATATGTTAGGTTCTGTCATTAAGACCTCCCAATGTTTGTTAATAATGCCAGTATACTTACCGACATCACTTGTGTATGGAATGCATACTTTTAACCTGTTATCTTTCAAAAAAGTTTGTTTGGGAACAGGTCTTGAAAAATAGGGTTTAGCTCTAGTATGCCTTAGTTGTCTAACAACCTCTTCATTCTTAGTCACCATAGTGTATTGATAACCTCTCTCCTTTAATTCTGTGGTAGTTAAAAGGATTTGTCTCTTACTTATATATGTAATATGTAATATATATACTTACTTATATATGTAATTTATAAGGTAGTTTTGCACCTTTAATCTAATTGGAATGTGAACATGTGATTTGTTCTGTATATATAAAGGTGTGTCCTCTAGTTGATTAACATACACCTGAACAAGCTATGTGAAAGCGCTTGTGTTTCTGAATAAAGGCCTATTTTTATCAATTTATACTTCGTTTGGATCTTGGAGTCTTATATTTTGCTTGGATTTTGGAGCCATGTCCCAGTATTTTACTTCTAATCTAAAAGGGTGGCGAAAGCCAATCATACTCTGGCTAGGCTTATAAATGCCCTAGGGCAGATAGCTTAGTATCAACCTATGCAGATTAGACAGTATATTAACAACACAAAATCTAAAAGAAAATAAATTGTATCATTTCCCTCTGTAACTCCCCCAGATATATAAAAGACACACTGCTGCCCTTTTTCCTTTGTGCTTTACTTTTGGCCGTCAATAGGCCAACCTAAAATGCAACCATTTCCTTATTTATGCCATTTACCTATATTTCCAGTCTCAAACTACTTCATGCGACTTATCACATTATTGCAACAGTTTTAACTATTCCCTTTCCCCTACTTTCTGAACCCTCTCAAGTCCTTACTCAGTAAGCTTTCACCTGGAATCCACTGCCTAGGCTGCTTAGTATAACCTTAAACTTTATCCAGTCTGCTCACCCAATTCCAGACTTCCACCTTCAGTACAGTACAACTTTCCGTCGCCTCCCAGTTCTGTACAAGTAATTTTTGACCACTCTTACAGTAATTCAAATGTTAACTTTCTTCTGTTCTAACCATTCTGATCACACTTTTATTTCCCTCCCTATAACTACAGAAAATGGACTATGAATCATCCACGCATTTTGCTATACACTTATTGACAGATAATAATAATTTACTTACACACTTTCCATACTCCAAATGCACCCACGACATATGGAGGATATCTGACCAGTCACTGTCACACCATAAACAAATAGCATCTTTCCACAAATTGTTTTAGGTTTTCAGGTCTTTTTTTTCTTCTGAAGGGTTTTGTAGACACATTCGAAGTTCTGTATAATAAACAGGCACAGTAACTTTCAGCTTGTTTTCTACAGCCCTTGCATCCTCTAATGTGTGATAATTCTTCCATATTAGGATCTCCCTAATCCACACCCGTATAACAATACAAAATTCTGTCACTTTAATATGTATTTCCATATACATTGGCGTCAAAGAAAGAGGTCTATATCATTTCATAGAACCATCACTTCAATGAACAGCTTTTCATCGAAAATGTCATTCGACAAATTTCCCTCATTTAGGTGGCAGCATCCCCCACACCCCTTGCTAATTATATATACCAACTCTGAGATCACACTGCAGTGGGGAAAGGGCAAATTTCCCAATCCTATTCCTCACTGTACTGCGACTGAGTATGAACAGTTCAACAAACGGCATGTTCGATGAACTGATATTTTGATGAACTGATAGGGACCTCAAAGAAAGATGCTTGAAGCCAGGTATCTCTGTTTATGTGGTTTATCTAATGAAATAAAGTAGAAACTCATGCAAATATGGGCATGCTTCATTTTTATTAATTTCAGTATTCTCCTAGGAAACCAAATGATTCACTTACAAAGGATTAGGGATGAAAAGATGGATAAGTTGGAAAACAGAGTTTAGTGTCAAGATGTCATTTTAAACTGATAAGCGGGTTGTTGGAACTTAATTGTTATTGCTCCATTAACTTGTAAGTGCAACATCCGGATGTGATTTTGCCTATTAATATAGTACAAAAAGCATGTCTGCTCTCCTCTAAGGCACACAAAACATATAATCAATATCCAGGACTAGAATGTTAATTGTGTCATTCTGGAATTATTTATTTATTTATTTCAGAGAGGGGAGTCAGGCTACATGGCAATTACACAAAACTAAACTATACTGCTAAAATGCAGCCCCAGTATTCAA
>NC_056734.1:331197606-331250106 GCF_019279795.1 Protopterus annectens | reverse complement strand
GCTTGGCCTTTTATCTGTTCAGTAGTTCTCACACATGCTGTTTTGAGGTGCTGCAATTCTTCTTCAACTCAACCTAGTTCCTCTAATTCCTGAGGTGTTACAGCTCTGAGTAATTCCCTGAATACCTTTGATTTCTCTTCAGTCAACTTCCAAGTCTCCAGCATCATCTCTGTTGATGTTAGAGCCTTCCCCAACCACTGCTTGTAGCTGATTGTGGCAACCAGTAATTTATTCTGTGGACTGGCTGTTTCACTCAGGGTGATTTTCAACTTATGATTCTAACCTAGTGCCTTTTCCTTATTAAGAGGAATTCTACTTGAGCTGTGTTTTGGCCTCTTTTGCTTATGATTTTTTAACTATTTCTCTTACTGGACCATTTGATGGTCACCATCTTGCCATTTGTCAGACAGACATTTAGAATAGCTTCTCCTCTTTTATTCCTGTGTCCCCACTGATGTGGGCCCAGGCAGCAGTTACATCCTGTTCTGTCCTGATATGTGCATTCAGGTCATCCATTATCAACAACAATTCCTGTTGTCCTGCTTATCTAATAGGACCTGCAACTGCTGTCTGAATGCATGCTTTTCCTCACTATCACGAACCTGCTGTGGGGCATAGGCTGAGATTATGGATAGCGCCCTATCAATACAATGGCGTCTGATCGCCATGAGTCTGTCACTAATTTTGATGACATCCTTCACTGCCTTCTGAAGCCTTTCCCTCAACACAATTCCCGCACCATTTTTGGTCTATCCTCTTCTCCTCAGTAATAGACTCTGGATCCCAAGCCAAGTGGCTTTACTGCATTGCTCTTCCATTTGTCTCTTTGATACATAAGATGTCCAGTCTCCTCCTTATCATCATGTCATCAAATTCAAGCTGTGTCTTGTCAAGGAAATTATATTGAGTGTAGCAATTTTTATTTTATGTTTGGCAGGTTGGTTGGTTTTATGCCCAGCTTTCACTCAACAGAGCTATCCCAGATAACCCAGGCTGATCAATTGGACATCACCACACAGTAGCTTTTCAACCCAGGAATGCTGCGGTTTATTCCAGGCACACACACTGGCAAAACAGGGGCATATACAACCCTCCCACCACTAACATGGGTCCCTGGCATGGGCCAGAATAGGCCAGGTCCTCAACCCACTTATCTCTGGCAAATACTCTTGCCCATTTTTGGTGAATTTAGTCAATGTGACCAGACTACCTAGAATCAGTTTTTACAGTGTCATGTGGCTAGCCTTGCCATGGCATATACTGTGTGCACCATGTTCTCCTATCTTAAGGATATTTCTCACTACTGTTTATTGCCAAAGTGGTTGGTCTATACAACTCTTCCCCCTTTAGGAACCATCTAGAGTCTGTTCTGCTGCTTACAGATCCATTTATAGGTGAGTTTAAGGTGAAAACCCTCAGTGTGTTTTTGAGAGGTGGAGGGATGACATACAGAGAACATGCAACCACCAGGATTCTGAGGATTATTGCAAAGGTTTCCTTTCACCCCTTCTAACATAACATATTTGAGTGTTTTACAGCCTTGCAAGTGCTGCTTGTTTTAGTTATGAGCACGTTTTAGACATTTTGGTCAACTTTATTATATCTTGATTAAACAAAGTGCAGTAATTCACAGTAAATTTTATGAATTCTTTAAATTAATAAACTGGAATAAAATCAACACAGAAATATCTTCATCAGTGTAGTAGTTTTTATTTAAACTATTTGCAGCTCTATTTAGATGAAGCACAAAATAACAGATGCTTAATATATGCTGAGGAATTCATTAACAGCACCTACAGTTTGTGCTAAAACATACACAATCAGCCAGCTGTGTGAGATGAGCAGCATTGCTAATTGAATCTGCAAGAGTGCAAGCTGCTCTTCCTGTCGAGTAGTCCCTGCTCAAGCCCACAACATTTGCTAGCAGCCATGTCACAGTAAGGCAGTGCTCATGTACACAATGTAAACAAAGGAATGTACACAAAGCAAAATTAATATGTACAGTGCATGTCAGTACAACAGATAGACCAAATTGTAATACATAACAGACAGGGGAAGCCTAACAGTACAAGTGTGCAAGAAAGATTCATGCAGTTGTAAATGTAATTGAGTAACTTAGTGTACATGTGGCAAATTCACTGGCATTGTCATTTACATTGGTAAAGAAAACAGAGTAGTAAAATGTTCAAAATGAAAAACCGAGTGCTGTATAAACAGATATGCAGGTCACAGAAATCACAAATTCACACATCTTATATATATTGAAGTGCCAATGCAGGTGTATATAATGTGAAAGCACAAAAGTAAACTTGTGGAAGATGTGAGTAAGTGAAGGAACACCTAGACATACTGAGCATACATGCACTGACAGAAAAAAACAAATATAGTAGATGTGTCAGCAGCATGTATTTTGGAAAGGGTAGGAATTGAAATAGTTAATACATCCCAAATCAGTCATGTAGTGCAATACACAATGATCTGAAACAGGAAAAGTATTTTCCTGTTGAAAAAGCAAAGTAATAGAAGATTATGCTGCAATACAGTGGTATAGATTTAAAAAATATAATACTGGAGATGGAATAAAACAAAAGAAGGGGAACATGTCATGAAATAACATACTGAGATGGAAACCCTCAAAGACACAAGTCAGGTGGAGGCAGTCCATCAACATCTGTTGAGTATGCTTGAATGTTAGTGTATACCTATGGACATGCATAGGTATGTGTGAAAGGAAATCCAACCATGACTGTTAGTCTCTAGGAGAAATAATTGCCACAGAAGTTTGCCTGATGTCAGTATTGTATAATGACAGCTTCTGCATGCAGTGTTTCACTTTGTAATATGTCACAGGAGTGTTCAGAAGTTCTGGCTACATGATCATCATATTAAATGGGTTTACCTTCATATTGTCAATCACATATGACCAACTGGCCACATCACTGAACCATTTCCGTGAAACCAGAACCGTGAAAACTTTCAAATATTGAAAATACCTTGAATTTCAACATTTCCGACCATGCCACACCTACAGACAAGTGCTAACATGGGTCAAAAAGGGATGAGATTTTGCAGTTCGGAAATTCGGTATTCATGGTTTTGTGAGGTCGCAGTTCGATGTTCGCAGAAGCGAGTTCAACATTCCAGATGCCGACATCATGAAGATGAACCTATTAAATGAGTCTTTCCTGATGCTGCTACATGTATTCAGTTAATGCAGCCTGGCAAAGTACACATCTGAAGGCAGTATATTATCATGTTGTATGTCAAAATGTTTTCTAAAATGAACATTGTGCAATACACACATACCTCAGTACAAGCAACATACCTTACTGACAGGTGCAACAGTACTATCTGGTTGTAAAGCCACTGTAGAAACTGCTGTAGGCTACTTAAAAAAGGTGTACACCAGCTTATAACAATGTTGGTATTCTTCAGTATCAATCACTACCTTCATTGCTGTGGATGACAACTTCTCAGAAGCTGTAGCCATAAAACAACAAATGGCAATAACTATTCCATAACATTGATTACTTATTGCACTTTGTGCTAAACGGCGCACAATGAATACATCATCATTATTCGCGCTGATAAAGAAGGACAGCAATGTAAATGAACAACACCTTCTGACCTCAAAAACATAACAAAATATCATAGCATAGGTACTTTGTGACTGTTATGTATCATGACACCCTTCTGAATCTGTTGAATAAGCAAATCTTGCCTGTATCCATAAAATTCTGAACAAAATAATAAAAGGCATACACTACCGGATTCAAAGATATGCACTGTAGATCGAGTTCAGTATGACTTACGCACTAACGGATGATGTCACATTACCACAGTTGATAGATAATACACAGGGATAACCTGAGTGTTGTGTATGAATGCATATGACTTCCACTAAATGAATTACAAAATCTGGCCCTTCTCTCCCTTAATGTAAATGTTCCCAGTGATTTGAACTGTGAAAATCAAGTATGTTGAACAAGCTAGTTCAACCTGTTAAATTTATCCAACACATTCAATAGTTATGCCATGCCAGACTCAAACATCTGCTTGTCTGGGTTCATATTTCATAGATCTGTGTATCAACACTGATGCCACAGAAAAACTCTTACTAAAGAGTTATGAGGTACACACTTCAGGGGATTACAGAAACATTGTGTTGGAATGTAATCTGTGAGCTGAAAGAGTTTAAACACTGTTTGTGGTCACACAAGTGTAAGTGTGCCATATCACCATCTGTTGGATAAGCCAGTTCTGTCTCATCATCATCATTGTCAGCCCTGTTTCTCCTATTTTCTAAATGGGATTGGGGTATTGTGCTGTCATCTTCTCTCTTGATTCAATGCCACACTCCTGCCTTCTTTGATACTTATGCTTGAACATCACAGATCTTCTCTTAAACAATCATCCACCTGTTTGCTGCATGTCCTCCTTTCCTCTTACCTTTTTCCTGTCTGTCCCAAATGTTCTTCACCAGATTGTCTTCTGCTTTGCTGCACATGTCCGAACCACTGTAATCTGTTCTCTTTGATCTTTTCTGCAATTGGAGCTACTTTGGCTTCTGCTCTTATGTCTTCATTTCTTCATCTGTCCCACAATGTGCATCTTACCACCCTTCTCAGGCACTTCATTTCCATCACCTCTAGCTTCTTTAACTGTTTTGCCTTCACTGCCCAGGTTTCCGTACCATACAGTAGTACTAGTCACACCACTGACTTGTACACCTTACTTTTCAACTTCTTTGGCATTCTTCTTTCATAGACTGCACCTAAGACTCCATGCCAGTTTGATGCATCCCTCTGATTCTAGCTTTGAGTTCTTCATTCAGACTTCCCTTCTCCTCAACTACCCCTCCCAGATACTTGGAACTATTAACCTGTTCCAGTATCTTCCCTTCTATCTCAGTTCTCAGCTTCTTCTGATTTCCCAGTTTGACATCATTACCACTGCCTTATCTGTGCTCAGTTTCATCCCATGTGCCTTCAGTTTTGCATTCCATTTCCCTATCCTTTGCTTAAGTTCTTACTCAAAGTCTGCCTGTAATGCCACATTGTCTGCATACAGCAGTTTTGTTGATCTGTCTGCTCTGACCTGTTTACTAATGTAGTCCATCACCAGTATAAACAGCAGTGGGCCACAGCTGAACCATGGCGTAACCCATTCCCATTGGGAACCCCTCTACGGGACCAAACCCTGTTCATACTTGAGTCATTCGGTCATTGTACATAGCCTGCACTAATTCTACCAATCTTTCTGGGACTATGAATCACTGTAGTACTGCCTAGATCAGCTTTCTTGGGGCCTTGCCATATGCTTTCTCAAAGTCTAGGAATGCCCAGCAGGATTCTTTACTCATCTCTAGCTTCTTCTCAACTATCTGTCTTACTGCAAACATCAGGTCAGTTGTACTACAGCCTGATCTGAAACCAAACTGCTCATTTCCCATCTTACATTCTATATTCTATAACTCTGCATACCCATTTATCAATCACCATCTCCAGAACTTGTATGCAATGTGACAGGAGTCTGATGCCTCTGTACTACCCACAGTTGTGGATGTCTTCTTTGTTCTTGTACACTGACACAAGTATACTTATTCTCCATTCATCTGGGATACGCCTTTTTGTCCACACTGCTATAAGTACCCTTAGGAGCCATTTCTACCCTATCTCACCCAGCATCTTTATCATATCTGCTGTGACCTTATCTAAGCCTGCTGCTTTCCCTGACTTCATTTTCCTTAGTGCTATTCTTACTTCTTCTAGCGTGGGCTCTTCCTCTTCTTTCATCATAGGCTGTTTCTGGGGCAGTACAGCTTCTGTGAGGTTTTCTTCATTCAGAAGCTGATGAAAATACTCCTTCCAATGTCCTGTGGACTGGTGAGCAGGTTGTTGCTGACATCCTTTATGAAAGGTGTCTGACTATCTTCTTTATCTTTCTGTCTTTGCCTTGCAACCTCATACATTTTCTTTATGCCACCTACTGAGTCGCTTTCCAGAAGCTGGTAGAATGCCTCAGATGCCATGTTCTTTGCTAATGAAACTCCTTTCTTAGCTTCTTTGTTAGCCAATGTATTCCTTTCCAGCCTGGTCATTCTTTTCTATCTCCCAGTTTTTCCTGCACTTCTTCTTTCTGTTGATGAATTCCTGGACTTTTGCATTCTACCACAAGCTTTTCTTATGTACCTTATTTCCATACCTAGCTCAGCCACAGATCAGTTCTGTAGTACTCACACATGCTGTTTTGAGGCACTGCCATTCTTCTTCAACTCCACATATGTCCTCCTCTTCTTGGTGTGCTAGAGTCCTGAGTAATTCCTTGAACTTGTACATTCTCTTCAGTCAACTTCAGCCTTACTGCTTGAAGCTGACTGTGGCAACATGTGGTTTATGACTATTTCACTGGGGATGACTTGTAATCATTGATTGTAGGAGAAAGTCTACCTGAGTTGTATGTTGGCCACTCTTGTATATGATCTTGTCACTGTGTCTCTTTCTGAACCATGTGTTGGCTACTATCAAGCTATTTTCCAGAATGAATTCTAGAATGGCCTTTCCTTTTTTATTCCTGTTGCCCCACCCATGTCGACCCAGCCAGTCCTCATATCTTTTTCTGTCTGTCCCAATCTGTCTGTCCCAATATGTGCATTCAAGTCACCCATTATCAACAGCAGTTCATGTTATCCTGCTTTATCTAGTAGGTCCTATAACTGCTGTCTGACTGCACTCTTTTTGTCATTATCACAACCCCGCTTTCAGCACAGGCTGAGATTATGAATACTGTCCTATCATTATACTTGAATCTGATTGCCATGAGCCTGTCATTAATTGTGATGATATCACTGCTTTCTGAAGCCTTTCTCTTACCATAATTCCCACACCACTTCTAGCCCATCATCCTCCTGAGTAGTAGACTCTGGATCCAAAGCCAAGTGACTTCGCTGCACTGCCCTTCCATCTTGTCTCTTGGATACATAGGCTGTCCAGCCTCCTCTGTATCATCATATCAGTGAACCTACATTAAGTATAGTAATTGGTTTTATGTCCAGCTTTCGCTCAACTGAGCTATCCAGGCTGGGCAACTAGACACCAGTCAGCCAGTAGCTTATTGACTAAGGGCTGCTGGGCTTTATGGTGGACACACATTGGCCAACAGGCGTGCATACACCCCTCCCACCATTAGCATGGGTCCCTGGCATGAGCCAAAGTAGGCCAGGTCCTCAACCCACTTATCTCTGGCAAATACCCTTTCCCATTTTGTCAACATTAGTCAATATGACTGAATCACCTAGAGCCATATTTTACACTTTTGGGTGGCTAGCCCTACCACAGTGTGCAGTCTGTCATCCAAGTTATCCTGTATTGAGCATACTGCACCCCACAGTAGATCCCGAAAGTGGTTGGTCTGTACAACTCTGCCCACAGATCTATTCTTTGGTGGGTTTGAGATGGAAACACTCAACATGGTTTTTTGGGGGGTGGGAGGAACCCCACAAAGAGAAAGGGAGAACATGCAAACTCCAAACAGGCATTGGCTGGAGGTCAGGATTGAACCTTATGCATGGGAGGTGAAGATCTTATTTTATACACATAAATTATCATATTCAAACCTCTGTCTGTCTACATTCGCACTGTATCAAGCTGCTTATAAACAATTTCTACCTGCCACTTCAGTCGCACACAACCATTGTAGTCAGTCCTAGCTGGATTTGATCTCCAATCTAGACAACATTGTATTAATCAGTGATGCAGAAGGAGAAACTTATAGCAAGTGTGAGAAAGAACTTGTTTAAAATGATAACATCACCATCATTGTGCTGCAAAGCAGATGGTTGGCCTAAAACGGATTGGAATTGTTGGACTGGAAGTGTACACACCAGATCTGTTGAATATGCCAGACCTACCTGTCTCTATAATGCACACATTCATACTAGTCAGTTCTTGCTGGACTTAACACCTGCCTGTCTAAGTCTACAGTATAGAAAACATTGTATCAAATGCTAACATCACAGGAGAAGTATTGCTACAAGTGTGACGAAGAACAGATTTAAAGGGATTATATCATTAATCTGTTTCAAGACAGATATCTGGCTTAAACATGAGTCAAATAGTTGTGAGAGCCTCCTCGTGTGTAAATGTTTCTAAGTAGAAGTGTAAATGCCAGATCTGTTGCATAAGTCAGTCCTAACTAGAACTGCAGTCACATGCACTCATAATAGTTGGTCATTGGAGTATTTGAACACCTGTCTAAATCCACAATCTAGAGAACAATGTATCAACTGCCAATACCAGAGGAGAAATTTATGACGTGTCATACATATTTGTTGTTTACATGAAATCTGTCTGTTTGAATAGGCAACGTTTGATGACAGGCAAACAAAACAGCAAAATTTTGATCACGGCACAATATATTTTAGAATAACTCATAAATCACATTAGTCGTAGAAATGTTTTTGTCATGAATGATATCTATGTGTGTCCCATTAAGTTAAATTGTGTAGTGACGTGATGTCTGATATTGACAGCTGTCAGCCAGTTGAGTGCCAGACAATGCATTTCTGAATGCTCACCACAAGATCATTATATGACATTTTTGATTTATTTTGGAGATCATTGACAAGAATGTGTGATGTGTGTACACTGTGCAAGGTAACTACAAGCCATAGATGTAAGACAATTTTGCTAGTATGTGTGTTACTTAACTGGAACGCATTTGGAATGATAATGTGTATCAGTGCAAAAATCGTTTACATTATGTATAAACACAGTGTCACAGTGAAATCCTAATAGCTTGACTACAGTCGGCCAATAACAACATGCAGGTAGTACAAGCCACTAATTTAGAACAGGAAGTAGCACTGGTCTTTGCGGCCAATAACAACACGCAGCGAGTACAAGCCACTAATTTAGAACAGGAAGTAGCACTGGTCTTTACTGCTTGATACCAAGAATTGCACAAATATATAAATAAAGAGTGCTGCCATATGGACACTTCTATTTCTGAGCCATTTTAGACCAAACAGGTTGATGTGTTGGAGTTCCACCGCGTGCAGATCACCATGGGGAATAGTCTGTATCATATCTTACCTAGCAATAGAGCACCCTCCATGTCCCTAGAAGCTCTTACCATCCAGCCTAACACTCTACCCATGGGAGGCTTCAATTACTCCTCTATAGACTGGGAATCCTACATGGCCTCAATTCTACAGGCACAGAGAATCCTGGATTTATTTGTAAATACGAACACTCTTGACTAAATAGTGAATATACCCACTAGACACTCCAACATACTGGACCTCAAGCTTACAAATATGGAAGAATGTGTCACCTTCCCTAATGTCTTGTCCTCCCTGGTAAGGAATAACCATAAATCTGTCGCCTTCAAAACCAAGTCTGTAATCCCATATAAACCAGTAACAGTAGGAGCTATTCCAAGACAAATTACCTTTTATTAGGTGATAGTTTATCAAAACTCATTGCCCCTCCAAACCACAAGAACACAGCAACCTATGCTGAATTAACTCTCAGAAACTCTGTACAACCATGTCAATGGCTGCATAGAGGCTGCTGTACCTACTAGAAGAAAACTAGGACTAGCTCCAGAAACAAACCATCCTTGTGGCATCCCAAATTATACAACAAAAGGAAAAAAATATTTCAAAAATCAGGAAGTGTAATTCCCATAAAGATAAAATCTCTCTCATCAAACTAAATAGGCAACTAAGAGAGCTATTTAGGTCAAGCAAAGCCATCTTATAGGGTAAAATAGTCTCCCAAGTGAAAAATAACCATAATGCCTTTTTCAGCTATGTCAGTAACCTCAAGGGTAGCACACAGCAATGTGTTGAACCAATGGTTAAAGGTGCTAAATTCATCAAGCCTTGTGATACAGCAAACCTATTAGGAGACTAATTCAGTTCCAACTTTATCCCCTCTTACCCCCAACTATTACCCAAAATGTACCCTTAAATATAGCCCATCCAGCTATAACTAAGGAACATGTACTGGTTACACTTGCTAAAGCCAAGCCATGGCCTCAATGGACCACAATAACATCCCAGGATGCTTCTTCAACAGTCTAAAATATGACTTATCAGGACCAATGTCATTATTTAACTATAGTCTTAAAACAGGTTTTGTGCCACATGAGTGGAGGACTATGATGGTCATCCCCTTCATAAGCGAGGCCCTTCAACAGATCCCGGGAACTACAGACACATTAGTCTGACTAGTCTTTTTTGCAAAATCATGGAAAAAATTATCATGGAAATTATCAACAAGGATATGGGTGTCATCTAGACACTAAATCCATCCCAGTTTGGTTATGTCAAAGGATGGTCATGCTTACTGAGTCTGGCAGATTTCTTTGAAAAGATCACTAAGGCAATGGATGAGAGAAAAACTGTGCACACTGCCTACCTTGATCTTGCTAAGGCATTTGATAAAATGCCCCACTCAGGCATTGTCAACCAACTTGCAGAACTATGTATGAACTCCTTCATAACACACTGGATAGCTAGCTAGCTCATTGACAGAGACCAAGGGGTTAAAATCAATGAGGCCACCTCCACAAAGAGGCCAGTCAACAGTGGAGTCCCCCAGGGCTCTGTGCTAGGCCCACTCCTCTTTGGTATCTACTTCTCGGATGTCAAAGTCAATGTTAAAGGCATCTGGATAACCAAGTTCACAGACGATTGCAATCTAGAATGAGTTATTGAATTCACCCAAGATAAGAACATTCAGGAAGTTCTAACGCACACATATGCTTGGTGTCAAAGCCATAGCTTAAAATTACTATCAAAAAATGCATTATAGTAGCCTCTGGGAAGTCGGCCACCCTGGACAACAACATCATCATTAAAATACCCCTAAAATGTAATTCATTGGCATGGATCTGGGAACATGTATGATAGTAACCTAGCCTTCAACTGACATGTGTCCAAGGTAGTGAGAAAATCATTCTATGTTGCTCAACTTATAGGTGAGGGCATGTCATCCAGGTCTTGAGAGGGTATCATACCACTTAAAAGGGCCCTAGTGGCCATTAGCCTAGTATGCACCTACGAACCTATGTGTGTGTTGTGTTAATGTTTTGTGTGTCATCATTACAACATGTGTTATGATCAGTACAGTGATAAGTGCTCATAATATGTAGCTTGCAGGGGCTTCCCTCTTCTCTGTTCAGATTTTTTGCAGAATGACCAAATGTATAGCTCATAATTTTATTTTCCTCACAAAATATGTAGTTTTCGAGCAAATCATATAAGACTAACAGCACTACATAATAACATTTTGCCATGTGCTAGACATGATATCCTCCAGAAAATGTATGCTGATGCTAAACCTATTATGCCAACAATTTTCTCACTTTATAACAATGAGAACTATAATCTCACCATAATTATGAGCCTTTGTTTCCCCATTACTTTTGGCTTTGTCTAGATTTCTTGCAGTTAGAAAAGCAGGGGTGATATAATTTTAGACCAAATAAAGTAATAAGTAGGATACTAGTGGGGGACTAACATATCTACCCAGTATTTCACAAGGGGAAGTGTTCCGAGAAAGACTCATGTTTAACTTACTACCGCATTCAAACACCTGTCAATCTACATCAACATTCTCTAGGCCTGACCATTATCAGAGCTCACCACAAAGGAAGTCATATTTCAGGTAGTAAAAATCACCTAGTTGAACAGACCATGAGGAAAGTATGAAGCAAGAGACTATGTGTGCATCAGACTTTACTACAATAATGATAATTGAAACATTTCTCCAATGTTGTTGATTAAACTCTTGAGCCTGTTATACATAGAAGTATAGCCATCTCCTCAGAGTGCTAACATTATCTCTTTCTGTCATGCAGTGGGGCTAAGCACAGTAGCATGACCAGAACTGCATTAATGTTATAGGGCTTGAAGCAGTGGCGTAACTACATTACAAGCGCCCTGAGGCAAACTTTTCCTAGGCGCCCCAACACCCCCCCCCCCCCGGGAACCCAAGCCATCGAGATGAAATTCTGATTATTCTAGTATATTCTAGTAAAGGCATACGGCCTACATGGAGTTGCCATGCAGAGATGTGACAGCATGTTAAAGTGCACATGTAAATTGAAAGTTGAATCTAATCGTTTAGACTGCATACCCTTAGCTAAGGTACTTATGGTTTTATAACATGCAATGCAAATACAACCCACCAAACTCATTTAACTGTTTCAAATTTACCAAGGAAGCATTAGTGTGGAATTAACAACCTGATAAGCAAAAAGGATGGCGAGCAAGCTGAACAAGTAAAAAACACCAAATAAGCAAAGCAGTACTAAAGCATGCCAAAAGGACAGAAGCTCAAGTTAAATACAGAAACATCCTTTATTAAAGACTCATCAACCTTGAGAGTCTCCAGACCAGACCTTATAAATCCAGACCACTGTTATGCCAGTTTTCCAGTCTGCTGGAACCACATCAGAAGTTAAGTATAACAATGTAGAAAACAATTCTTCCACCTGCTCAAGTAACTTAAGTAAGCTCGCTTATTTACACCACAGGGTGGTTAGCCCTGCAGTAATACCTCTTCCACACAACAGACTAGCACACACTCTCCCACACTTACGGTCAATTTAGAGTGCCCAATCCACCTCCGTATGTGATACATACATACATACCTGTCCCACATAACAGAGAAAGGCAGTAATCATTGTTCTTCTAACCCCTAAAATTCTTTCTTTGAGAGCCTTCTTTAAGCTATCCCGTACCATTTGTTCAGCTTAACAAGGCACATAAAATAGTGAACAATAAGTTGTACTTAAACGCAAATATATTCAGTACCTGTACAACGTTGAGCATGAGTAACCACAGAACTGTCCAGCTCTGATAAGTCCAGTTCAATGAAAATACGCACATTCCTAACATCTCCCAGCACAGTGTTAAAACCAGAATACTACAGATCAACACACAGCCCTTCACCTACCTAGCCCAGCGACCGACCCAACAGCAAGCCACAGACTGATCCGCATGACCAAGCGACTGTCAGAACAGCAAGCAAGCTACAGACAGATCTGCGCACCCAAACAAACAGACCGATCCACGAAGCGACTGAACAACAGCAAGCAAGCCCACAATCCAAACACCTACCTGAAGCCGAAGCCACTGAAAAGTCCCACGAGAGCATCATGCAACATATAAAATGCCAATGATTATCACATTTCTGAAAGCACATTCCTGGCCACTCTCATTTACAAAAAATGACACAGTCTTTCTAGAACTGTATCTGAAAAGAAATAAAATAAATAAATAGACAATAATTCAAAGAAAATGCATCTGGCCAGTGGCAGGTTAAGTTTACATTTGGACTGTTTTCAAATCATAGGCCCCTTGCACACATTTCAGAACCATGCATAACTGCTTTGATTCACCTTCCTGAACCATGCATAACTGCTTTGATTCACCTTCCTGATTGTATTAATTATAATATATAATAATTTAATTATATCCCTTGTTAATACAGCACCACTTAGAGTGTGTTTTATAGTTTTGAACATTTTTCAATTAAGCAATGAAACAAAACATATGAACCAATAATGACAAATTGCCCAATTCAGAACATTTCAACCATAAAGGCCACTTAAACGTCTGTCATTACAATCTACCAATATCAGTCAATATGCACAATCTCTGCAGAAGTAAAAGTCATCTGAATAATTTCACATTAAAGAGATCTGAAACTAATGGAGAGGTTGTTGCTAAAAAACAGCTTTATATTTCAGTGCTTCATCTACAAATTCAGTGCCTACTGCCCTTAAACAATAAATTGCCTATGTTCCATTTAAAAAAAATGCTAAGCTTGTATATTGCAATAGGAATAAGTGGCAAGCGGAAACACAGGTTCATAGTTACTAGGCATCTTATCCAAAGGAGGACATACTCAGGACTACAGCACTCCACCCTCTTAAAATACAAATCTACATGTGGTGGGAGTAGAACTTACAGCCCTCTACATCAAGATGCAAGTATGCTACCTGCTATGCTACTAAGACTGTTTTGACATTCTGCACCACAACACTGATACCATTTGCTAAACAAAACAGTTGCACATTTTACGCAGACTTAGCTTGAACAGTAAACATCTCTTCCCTTGAAGCTCACAATTCCTTGAAAATGTATGTGAAAATAAATTCCACCTGCTAACTCTATGTACTACCACTATGGCCTCAATATTATGTAGTTTGACAAGAAATTTCTCCTTAAGGAATCATCTCTACAATAACAAACATTCACTTGACCATCTAATGGCTGTGAACTGCAAGACAAAGGTCCTCTTGGCCTGAATATCATGTAGTTTGACAAGAAATGTCTCCTTAAGGAATCATCTCTACAATAACAAACATTCACTTGACCATCTAATGGGTGTGAACTGCAAGACAAAGGTTCTCAGGAACAGAAACTGATCGTATACTCCTTAGGACAAATTAATTATATGTTAAAGTTGTACAGCCAGCCTCTGAATATGATTTCTGAACTTGCTTTGAACCTAACCTGGCTCCTCAGTACATGACAGTGCTCAAGTGCAGGCTCACACACACCACTAAGCAGTGGATAAGAACAGAATGAACAACACATATAATGTTTTGTTTAAGCAATAAGATGTTCAACCCCTTGGAGCAGACACATAAATTAAATAAGAAGCAGCAGCAATGTAAATAAAAGGGAACGAATGGCAGACACAATGTTCTCTTCAACGAGGCACGGAATGGCACACACAATGTTCTGTTTAACCAGCAAACAATAAGAAGTTCAACCCCCTTGCAACAGACACAAATTAAAAAAGAAGTACCTACCTTGCTGTAAAATGAAATAAGCAGTGGCAATAAGTAAGAGAACAAGGCTAGCAAGCAAATACTCTCCTTACTGTAGCCCAACAATTGTATATAAAATTGCATGGGCAGGATGCATGAAGACCAGGACTGGACCGGAAAGAACAACAGTTACTTTGGGCACACAAATTTTTCTTTACTTGCAGAGTCCAGACTCTAGAGTTTACTCTGTTGTGTCTGTTACACAGATAAAATAACACATTACAGCCCCACACACCCCAACCACATTTGGCCAATACATAAAAATACAACTTTCAGTTAAGAATACAGCTTTCCATTAAGCAAATTAGATAACACACACACAGACCCAGCTTGGACTTTGTTAAAGTCCGTTAAACAGATAGCAAACAGCGAGTCTGGTAAGCAGAAAAAATAAATACACACATACAGCTTTCCGTTAAGCAGATTAGATGAAATAACACACACAGCCCCAGCTTGGAGTTTGTTAAAGTCCGTTAAGCAGACAGCTTGTAAAACAGTGAGTCCAGTAAGCAGATACAATAAATACACACACACAGCTTCTAGACTGATGAGTTAAGCAGATAAAACAGCCCCAGCTTGTAGTTAGTTAGGCAGATAAAAAACAAACTTAACCTTTGGCCCAGCACTAATGGACTTTCTTACCTGGAGGCTGAGACCTTCTGCTGCCATTTCTGTAACTGTTTCCCTCCAAATAGTTCAGTAGCAGCCCTCCCGAGTCGCACAGAAGACGAAAACAGGTCGCAAACACCTGTTGCATCTGCGCGACTGGACGGGATGTAAAGGGCGTTCTTAAAGAGGAACGCCCTTTAAAAAAAAAAAAAGTTTTTTTTTTTTTTTTAATTAAAATAAATTTCTCAGCCAGCCCGGTTCCAAGGGGGTGCAAGTGCACCCCCTTGCACCTGCCTGCGGGTGCCCTTGTATGCAATGCTGTCAGTTCTGAGTGTACCAGCACAGCCCAAAGTGCCCCCTACAGCTTGGCGCCCTGAGGCAATTGCCTCACTTCGCCTCTCGTAGTTACGCCACTGGCTTGAAGTAAGATTTACCATCACTTAGCACAGCTGCACAATGCCAAGCATCATACAAGTAATAATTATAGAAATGGAGAGTTTGGTTTATGGGCCATTTCTGACCATGTGTGCAGTGTGTGACTTTGCAGTTTGGCCAGATTAAACATGAGAAAAGGTGTTGGTAAGACAGTGGTTCATAGGTTCATAGGTGTTTACTAGGCTAATGACCACAAGACTCTTTTTAAGCCTAGCCATGCATCCCAAATCTCTAACAAGTTCTGATACCGTTGATAAGTGTAAGCATGGGCCTTAAAGATGAACCATTTATAGGTTACCTGTGTCCATTAGAGACACATGTGCCAAATCAGGGACGAATTTAGAGTTTCCCATCCAATTGTTTAAGTTGCACTTGAATTGGGATAGGGAAAGATTCTGCTTCACATGGATGGGGGAGCCTGTGCTAAAGACATGGTAGTCTCTGGGATACATGCCTATCTTTCCAGCAGGTCCTATTTGTATCACATGCAAGGTTTAAGCCTTTAGAATGGGTAATTCTGGTGCTGTCTGTTTTGTGAATATGCAGGAGGTTCATCAGAGTGGGGTCTGACAGTGGCCTGTATGCCAGACATAGATCTCCCCTCAAAAACATGTAGGAGACAGAATACAGGGAAAGAGCCATGAGGCAGACTGCATAGGACATTTTATTTATGAACTGTATTCTTTTAGAGAGAAACCTCTGTGCATATTCCAGTTGTTGCATATGCCTGGTTAGGTACATGCCAAAGGGGGCATTGTACTCAATGTTAGGTCTGATGAATGCTGACTACAGTGAAACAATGACTTCCTTGGACTTAGATGCCATACCTTTGTTTATAAGTTGTGCAACATAGAATGACTTCCTCACTACTGTAGAGACATGATAGTCCAAGGCAAGATTACTATCTATGTGCATCCCTAAGTCCCTGACTACTGGGCAACTCTAAGGGGTGTGTTGTCAATATGATAGTCACCAGGGATGGATGACTTCCCAAAGGATACTATTATGCATTTATTGGCATTTAGTTTTAGTCTATGGCTCTGACACCAGTTGTTTGTCTGTGTCAGCTCCTGGTGGAGAACATATGTGTCAGTGTGAGATTCAATGACAGCTCTTAATTTGCAACCATCTGCAAATTTAGTCAGCCAGACACCAATGACACTGGCCTTCACTTCTGTGAAATAAATTCCAAAAAGGAGCAGTCCAAGGACTAATCCCTGAGGGATTTCATTTGTGACTGGCCTCTTTGTAGAGGCGGACTCCCCAATTCTATTTCTGGTTCCTGTCTGTGAGCCAGGTACGATTATGTTCTTTACACATACTGCTTCTTGCATTTTTGAATTTTGAATGCTTTTGTTGTAATGAATGTTGTCTAACTTTACAAAGTTGAGTTTGCAGTGAGCATATAATAGTTGTTGCGCTCCTTTACTTTTATTCCATGGTATCTTGGCAACATTCTGATGATGGCTTACTGTTCAGCATATTGTGCATTCTACATTGGCAAAACAGGCAATATGTTGAAGGACATGGTTAGAGAACATTTATATAGTATACATTGTAGTTCTGCTAACAATGCCTTATCTAACACATCATGAATACTAATCCACTACACAGTATTCAGTTTTTGGTTATTGATAGGATACAGCCCAGCATAAGGGAAGGTGATGTGAGGAATTTTACTGAGGCCAGAGATATGAGGTGGCTCATTAGACTAAGGGATGTTCAGGGAACTGGTCTCAATGAGAAGGTTTCTCTAAGGCCCATTTTGAAAGGACGAGGTCTTAGGAGTTAAAGCATGTATTTTATATATATTTTATATTTTTATATATCTATCTTTTTTATTTATTTATTTATTTTATTTTTTTGTTTATGTTTTTGTATTGTTATTATTTTATTATTTAGAAAGTGTCCTGTGCTGCTTTCTAATTGGTTGGAAGTTAATTGTTGTTACTATAAGTGTAATTGGTAATGGAGTTTAATTTGTTAAAGGTCTGGCGAAGCTGTGGTGAAAGTGCTTACCTTATATTAAAGGAGTTTTTATGAGCACCTGGTTTGTGTTTTATTCCATAAGTTTCATCATCTTTTGTATAACATTCTGAGGATGTTGACACATCTGACTTGTGAAGCTTATGTTGGTTTTTAATACAATGCAAAACTAGTGTCTGCTTATGCTGCTCTATCTGCATTGTATTTACATAATTGACTATTCCGCCATGTCCCTGACATCAGTTTTGGTTCCATTCTGTAGTCACATACTGTTGCCATGGTGGCTTCATATGTTAATTGTACAGGTCTTGCATTTATATACTCTATATATATATATATATATATATATATATATATATATATATATATATATATATATATTACATTTTAAACAGTGATGCCTGCATGAGTGTATTTCTATTCATTATTAGAACAGCTTGTAACTCCCCACCCCCAGCTGTATTGTGTTCTGTATCTCATTTATTCTTTTTATTTTTTACTTCACAGCAGGGATATGGCATCAAAACCAAATCAAAGGTGTCAGTCTCAAGGAAACCTCCACTCTCCGATGTTGGGAGTAAAATCATAGTCTAGGTCCCCATCCCCACAGGCCATTGATCATAGATCTTCATTTCAATGACAAGTGCTTCCATAACTGCCTTTGGCAGCAGGTATTCAATGATGTGAATGCTGCGGGTAGCTTTGGCCATGAATACAAGAGTGAAAGTCATAAGGTCAGTGATATAATCAAGAATGTTATCAACAGACCTGAGGCTTTGGCATAGAAATGAAGAGCTACTGGTGAGGGTTTTCTACTGAACCAATACTTACTGAGACAGAAGAGTTCCTGTTGACAGTAAGGGATCCAGGCAGCTCAGAAGAGATCCACGGTGCTATAAAGGCTGTGGGGCAAAGGTGGTAGACAGCCACAGGATCTCAGCTGGTGATGCACCTAGTATGTCAATCAAATATATATAAAATTGTAGAGGTGTAAGGTTTTTCCTTAAACAGTCATATTTTATACTTATAATACCTCTAACAACTGCAATTTGTGTGTCCAAGAAACCTCTCGTATTTTTAATTGAATGAACACTTGCACTTGATATGCAACTATTTCTTTAGTGTGATGTTATATAAGATGACAAAGGTACTCAGTATGTTGGCAGCGGTAGCAAGGTCATATTACAGGGAACTTACAGATGTAACTAGACATCAGAAATGTGACTCGAGCAGACCAAATGCATGCTCTATGATATTTCTAGTCTGAGTATGCATTATTGTAACCTTGTTCAGTGGGGTTCGGTGGGTTTTTCGTGGCACTCATGAACCAAGGTTCTAGTGCATATCCTACTTACCCAGCTAGACAACATTGAAGTACGTCATCCCTTGAAAACCTTGGGGTCAAGTCAAAGGTGTGCCATATGTCAGATCCGTGGAAACTGCCAGAGTGACTGACACAAACATTAGAGATGATACTTTGTACATTACAGGTTACCTGACTTTTGATGGAGTGGTTGCCTTTTCTGTTTATGTACCTTCTCCCCAATTCACTAAGTGGGGTTTTTGTTTCCATGTGGGTGCAATAAATGGCCCCCAGTAACTCAACAAAATGGGATATGGGATAAAAATTCTGCATGGCAGTAGTTCTGTTCTCTAGTGTATGTAGAAATCAAATATGCTCTCCCACATGTTGAAACATTGCATTGAGAAACATGTGGAATATTCTTGAGGAGGCCTGTCACACTCCCACTGTGATCCCTATGGGTCACTGAAATGTCCCTGTAGCTAGTATATGTAATACCGCATATATCTTAGTTTACACTGGAATCAGTTTTCCATTATTCCCAATGGCCCTCTGGTGAGAATGGCAGATGTTCACTATTTGTTCTATTGTACCCTATCCACCCTTTAGTGTTCTATTATTTCTATTTCATGTAGCCCATTGTAGGTCAAATGTGGTCTAAAGGCCCTACACTTTCTAGGCTGATGTCTGGAAGCAACAGCAATACCTTGAATTAGAGCCTGCTACACATACAGATTTATAATGGCTGTGGCAACCCCTAACATTTTTAAAAGTTTCCCTTGGCTGTTAAACAGCATGTGTTGGAACTCAGAAATAAAGCAAGTGTGATGTGTTTGTGCTCATTTTATGCATTCTAAATCTCTCTGCCAAGATTATTTGATTCATTAACATGTACTTCAGCCATTTATTTACTCATTAGCATATTCTGCCACTAAGCCTTGTTTTTCAGCCAGCCACGATGGATACTGCCATTTGTTGAATTGCATACAGTTTGTGAGTCACTGTTCACCTCGCTATTAAGCTCACTAGGATGTGTAGGCATTTATGAATCCCAGCTATGATTTTACAATGAATCTAAATTCATTCTTTAGGACATAAATAAAAAACATCAATGCCAAAATCTAAGAATACAAGGCATGGAAAATACTCTAATAGATATGAGTTAATTTGGTTAAAGTAACTATTATGACTTAAGACTGAATCTTAGTTTAAATACAGTTCTGTGTTCCCTCCTTAACAACTTTAAAGTCCAGCACAAATACCTCTGTCAGCTAAAATATTATCAGCAAAATTTATACATTTCAGCAACCTTTCCCCAAGACATGAGCATCTCTATGGACATGAGTGAATGGCTACCTCTTATGTAAGAGCCACTTTCCTTCTTTCAGCATTTGCATTTAAGCTTGTTTGTAAACATGTGCTTCTTTATCAAACAACCTTAATTAAGATCAAGAGCTTACCTTATAATTCAAGGGACAATAAAGACAAAGAACTGAACCTTCCCTGTCCTCATATTAGCACCTCCTTGGGTTAGAAATGCTTTAGCAAGACTGTTTCAGTCAATTGGAATCAGTTACCTCAGAAATTAGGACCTACACAGAGTATCCATTATTTTGGAAGGTATTGCTTAACAATCTTAAAAGGAAATATGGATGTCAATGCTTTGGATGCAGTGACTAATATATATGTGTGTGTGTGTGGGTGTGTGTGTGTATATATATATCTATATATATATATCTATATATATATATATATATATATATATATATATATATATATATATATATATATATATAAAACTGTATCTGGGATAGATCAATCCACTGCTGTTCAGATTCAATTGTAGAGATCCTCTCCACTATATTTGTTTTTGTGATAGATTTGTACATATGCAAATAAGTCTCTTACAAGATATCTTTGTTAGCCTGAAAACACAGTTATTTAAGTATGTACAACAAACACAACAGATAGATATTGCCTCTATATACCTGTTATGAAAGGTATGTCTAGATAAAGTTATTATTAATGTTTTCCTTATTTGCATGGATGTTAACCATTTATATATATATATATATATATATATATATATATATTTTTATATATATATATATATATATATATATATATATATATATATATATATTATCTGTATTAGTCAATGCTATTACACTGCCTTTAAATTGTATCACTCCCTCCACATACCTCTGACCTAGGTCAGGACTAAAAACGATCCATGCATCAGTTCTCTTCCATAATTAACAAACTGAAATTCAAAAATAAAATAAATATTATGGAAAATTGCAAGAAAATGCATAGTGCTCCCTTCTCCATTTGTAGTTTGATACTAGTGAACAGAAGTCATGCATGCATTCTAAGAAAAGTAACAGCTGTATAACTACGTAAGCTAAGTGCAGATTAAGTGGTATTTTATTCTGGGCATGCATTTGTACTGAGGTTAAAAGAAGTGGGTGTAAATTAAGAGAAAGACAGTGTTGGACTGTAAGGAAGCTTGTCAATAGGTAGCATTCTTTGGTTTACTTCTTTAAACTTTAATGACAGCTCTAAACATTTCTCTTGGGTCATCCTAGTGTCACCTGCAGGCATCTCATATTAGCCCAACACCAAAAACAAAAACTGCTGATTAAAAGTGTGGTATATATTCCAAAAGGAGATGCTAATGAAAAAAAAAAATAAAACAGGCTACCGTGGCAAAAATAAATAGAATTTATTAAAACGGTGAGCGCTTTCATGGTAAAAACAAGACAGCTTCTGCAGACTATCAAATGATATGTAAAACACATATATAAATCAAAAATAGACCAATCTCACATCAAATAAAAAAATCACATGTTGAAAACAATTTAATATTAAAAATTGATTGAACCCAGAACCAACCATAGGCTCTGAAATATAATGGCAAAATATTCATCCTTTCCATATCCAATCAACATGCAAGTTTAAAATACTGCCTTGCCTAATTATAATAGGACCTATCTTTCTGTGACTATTTAATATGTAACCAATCAAAATATCATATAAGATAGGCCCCCTTAACATAATCCATAGTTGGATCATTAATCTATAAAAAACAATTGGGTCTCATTGGGGGCATGCTGTTAATCAGCCCTGGATATTTACTCATATAATGCTGTTAATCAGCTTGGATATTTACTCATATAAATGAAGGGAGATACTCAACCAACTATCTTTCATATATACCAAATCCCTCCAATAATTAGAGTGGGAAAGTTAGCCTATCACTGCAATAATTGTCGATGTATTGTCCAATCAGATACCATACGAATAGGTCTGACAAATCCAGAAAGGACACCTGTAAAGAATCTGCTTATGATCATATTTCGTATAATCACTAATCATATCTTGAATTAAATAAACTCAAAAATATGTATACAAATAAATATTGGAAAGGTATAACAAAATTTCTAAATGAAAACAAAAACTAAAACCAATGGGCACAATGATAGGGCAAACTAAAACAAACCTATCACCATAGCTATGAACAAGAAAACTATCCAATCAAAAAACACCAAAATATGACAAACTGAGTACATGAATAGACATATCTAATAAAGACGCTCCCATATGGATTACAAAAATTCCATCAGTAGAAAGGGGAGCAGTGCTAACACAATAATATATCTAACAAAACTAGAAATAAAACACTTGAAGGTGGATCTCTAATGATGCTATCCTGGATACAGGCAAACATCATGACTACATAACAACAAAAATAAAATAAAAATAAGTGTATGCCCTGAAATAGATACTAAAACAATAAAGTGGTGTCTACTGTAGAATATGAAAAGCTCAAATCAATCACTGGGGCTTGCACATAAACTCATCCAGTAAGAAGAAAAGCAAGACAAGCCTATCACCGTAATGATGAGTGATATGGTACTCAATGAGATGTCAGCATAATGAGCCAATCAGATCCTAGTTGGGGCATGCTAACACAAGACACAACCAACAAAAATACAGAAAAACTCAAAGCTATAAACAGAGGAATAAAGCAAAATCCTCCAATGAAAAACAACGATGCAAATCTATAACCACATAACCTATCTATGAACCTATATCACTTCATTGGCTCTTCTTGACAGAGGCTCAGTTAATTAATCAATGGGGTGGCGAAAGCTGACACACTCTGGCTAGGCTTATAAATGCTCTCGGGCAGATAGCCTAGTACCTACCTATGAACCTATAAGCAAATCAACAATAGCACTACCATAGCAAATATAAAACAAAAATAAACTAAGATATAAATCACTATAAATGATAACCAAGCTACAGAAAAACTAACTTTAAAGTACTTCTACAAAAACATTAAATCATTTTGGTGGCATCCCCTGTAAAAACAAGGAAGCTCTACCAATCACTATGTTATATATATAAAAAATTATCAAACAGGACAGCAAAAATAAAAAAAAGATCTAGCACCATTAAGGTGGATAATGTGCTACCCAAATTAATGTCACCATAAAAAAACAATCAGTGCTAAAATAGGAAATACACTACCAAATGTATATAGATATACTTGTCTTTTCAAGCCATTCTGTTGATGGTGCAGAAAAGGTTTAGATCCCTAAACTGTGTATTTCTAATCCCATTTGACTTGCTGATTTACAGTAAACCCATTTGTACTGGGTTGGAGGATGCCATGTAAGCTAGACACAGGTCATCTATTAGCAGTCTATAGGACACCAAGTATAGTGACAGAGCTTTGAGTCAGTCCATGTAGGACTTACTGTTTAGGCATTCTGTTCTTTTAGTAAGGGATCTCCCTGGGCATTCCAGTTGTTGCATATGTCTGGACAGATACATGCCAAAGGGTACATTATACTCAATGAATGGCCGAATGAGGGATGAGTAAAGAGGGACTATGACATGCCTAGGTCTAGACACAATTCCTTTGTTTATAAGCTTTGCAGTAAAGGAGTTTCTTAAGACAATGGACACATGTTGGTCAAAAGTTAGATCACTATCACATAAGTCCCCAAATCCCAAATAACTGTATCAATCTGTATTATCAATGTGGGATTTCCATGGAATAGATTACTTCCCAAAGGATACAATAATGCATTTTTTGGCATTTAGTTTCAGCCCACGATTTTAGCACCAATTATTCATTTAAGGCAAACTTTCCTGCAAAATGGCTAAAGCATTTGGTGATCTGAAAACTTAATCAGCCAGAGCCTTTTGGTATTTGTTTTTACTTCAGAGAGGTAAGTAGCAAACAGGAAAAGTCCCAGTACAGAACACTGGGGAACTTCACTTGTAACTGGTATTTTTGTGAAGGTAATGTCCCCTATTTTGATTCCCTGCATCTTATCTGTGAGCCAGTTAGAAATCCAGAAGGTGGCATAGGGGTTTTATTAATATTCATTTTGGGGTGGACTGGAACAAACCCATTTTCAGCCATTACTAGAGCCTTGTGGCATTAGAAGATTAGCCAGCCTTGAGATGAAATAACATATGTATTAGAAATCTAGAGAAGTAATACATAATAAAAATGCATATGAAAATATGAAGTCTGTATATTTTTTATAATGAGCAAAGTCTTTGCCAGTAGCTTATTAAAAGTTCAAAGAAGGCAGAAAGGTAGAACCAGTGGATGTCATTACCTAATAAGTCTGGCCAAAAATCAGCTTAATGCCAGCATCCCATATTATTGTCTTTCTCTCTTTCTTTCTTTCATCACTCAGTGCCTGTGAAATGTAAAATACATCAGAATTTGGGACATTTTATAGTCTAAACTTAAGAAATACACAATAAAATTGCTTGGGCTGACTGGATATATACTGTTTGAACATCTTTATACCCCAAGACAGTACTATAGGAATAAAAGCAGTTATATATTAGACAAAAGGGAGAGTGCACAAACACTGTGTCATACCATCAGTGGAGTCAGTAAAATAAAATACTACAGGAAGTGTTATTAACTGCCATTATATTACTTGCAATGCATATATATTTTCATGATAACTAATATTTTTGGTACATGATAAAGGTGTATTCCTTGTGGAAATTACATTTTTGCCTACTGCTTAAAAGGGGCATATGGTGAGCTTTTGCTACTTTCTGAAAACAGAGATATATAATTTAGTTACAGTTATTACATGGCACTTCCACCTTTAATGCTGAATTTATTTTTATTAGATTTGTTTTATGCTAGTAAATAGTGAGAAACTTTATTTGTGCTCTGTGCTTTATTGGATCTTAACTGCTTTGGCATTGAATTTAATGGCCTATCTTGTCACAAATGTTTAATTAATGAAAATCATTGATACAGTCATTCACATTGATCAAAAATAAAGAATGGAATAGAAGTATAAAATCAGGTTCATCACATTGCTGATTCCATGAATGAAACGTTAGCATTTAGGCATTGCAGGTAGACTATCCAATGCTGTATTGAAGCCGTAAATAGTAAAATAGTAGGTTTGATATTTCCCATATTTTCTGGTAGGAATAAAATTCTGTAAATATCATAAATGTTTGGAAATTATAGAAGACCACCTTATGCAGACTTGCACAGTGTACAGAAGGAAAGCAGTCCTTAAAACTTCAGTGCTCTGTCTGCTAACTTACTAATGAGCAGTGATGTTTTCTTGTGGTTCCGTTTCTGCATATGCAAATTAGGCTTCTGTATATCATGGGTATCCTCATTGTTATGGAAGTTGTGCAGTGCAGTGATTCACAGATATTCATACTATACTTTTTCAGTGAATACTACATGTAGCTATTCATCATTGTGAATGCATTCATTTCAATAGAGAACACTAGCCTTCTAACTGAGCAGACTGCAGCATATAGCACTGCATTCCTCAGTTACAGAGTACCCAATGGGACACCTAGCTGCAGTTATTGATGCTGTGTTACAAACAATTCAATGACATTTTTAAGTGGGATTTATTGACACTGAGAAGCATGCTAGTTATTCTTGAGTCTGAATCAGATTATAGCTGAGTATCATAACTAACCGAGCAATGCACGTTGCTCAGCTCGAAAGAATGCTTATCAAAACTGCCCTGCATATTCTAGGTGTAACTTAAAAGATACTGTATTGAAAAGGTTATTGAAAAATTTAAAACAATTTACAGTAAAAATTTCATAATGGTCTCATCTGCTGGATTTCAGGCCTGAAGAGGTCAGCTGTAAGACACAAGAAAATTGTTAATACTTCCAGGCACTGTAAACCGAACAATTTCACTGGTCATTTTCTACTTTCCACACAAGAACTAAAAACTAGACTAAATACTATTAAGACTTGTTCATCTACCTTTGTTGTTTACAATAATTATTATTCAGAGTGCAGTCAAAGCATTTTATCTTTATAGACGAACTCATTTTTTTTCTTTTTGCTTTGCTTACGCTTTTGGAAACTTGAGTCAATACTGGACTTTCTGACAAAAAGTATTCTTGTAAATGTAATTACTTATCAAATCTACCACCTTTCTTTCTTAACAACCTGTTTCCTGGATTGGATTGAAGCTATACTATGTAGCCAAATGTGCTGACAGAATATGAGGAAAGGTACAGCAAACCAGAAGCAACAGTGAGAAAGGGAATGGACTAGTTCTGACAGCAGGGAAGCAGAAAGGAAAATAATGCCATACACTCAATCAGCCCCAAAATGGTCTTGTCTGTATTAAAATATTGTATGGTTCAAGTTAACCTGGGTACACAGAGTCTAGTGGAGGCTAAATTGAATGACCATAGGAGGCTTCAAGGCTATCGACCAGGAGGTAATTTCAAGTCTAGCCATTTCATCCCAATATAATACCATAGATACTCTAGTCAATACCCAGGATTGTATTTAGTAATGACTGCTCATGTCCAGAAGGCTTGTGGGCACTATCCCCGGTAAGAATTTACAATGCCCCATCTACTTGTCCAGGTTCTTTATGAACAGTGTCATAGAGGTGTTCTGCTTCACATGAATTGGAAGCCTATTCCAAACATGCAGCAGTCTCTGGGATACAACTCTGTCCCTCCAGCAGGTCCTATTCAAGTTGCAGGCCATATTTAGGTCCCTGGAATGGGAAGCTCTAGTCCTGTTTGATTTATGGATGTGCAGCAGATTCATTAGGTTTGGGTCAGAGATTGCTCTGTAAGCCAGGCTTGAGTCTCCCCTAAGGAGTCTGTAAGATACTGAGTATAGTGACAGGGACTTTAGTCAGTCTGTGTAAGGCACATGCTGGAGTCCCTTGATCTTCTTAATTAGAAATCTCTGAGGTCTCTCCAACTGCTGCAGGTGCTTTGTATGGTGCATGCCGAAAGGGGCATTATCAGTGGTGGCTCGTGGCATTGGAGTGCAGCCCCCCCTCCCCCAGCTGTGTGAAGAAAAGAACATACATTTCATTTTGTAAAATAAAAAATCTAAATTAAACTTTCTGGTTAGTGCTGTAAGCGAGTCCAACTGACTCGTAAAGTCCCAGAACTCGAACTGCGCATGCTCATCGAGTCCCGGGTTGTTGTTTTTTTCAGTTTCTGTAAAACTGGTTTCAGACTGCTGTAACAGCAGTCCAGATTATGGAGATTACTGCATCAGTGTGTTATGCCCAGAAGTCTGTGTGGTTTAACTGCACAGTAAAGCAGAAAGGCGTCGGACTGCCACATCCGCAGTCACGTAAGTGATGTGGACAGCAGGATGGCTACTGATTGGTTCTCACTCTCTTTCCAAAAAAGAGAGCAAGAAACAATCAGTACAGACAGTGCACAGTACTTTTCATTTCTCTACGGTGGTGGTGCTACCATTACAAACAGCTTTTTTTGAATTGATTACTGAATCTGTAGCTACTTCATTTCTTTGTTGTTCGTGATTGTGATGGAGACGAACAGTCACTGAAGATTATTAGAGGTTGAATGTGGACAGGAAGAGAGGTAAAAGGCAAGGAAGCACTAATTTTAATTATTTAACTATTAATTGGAAAATTAAGTTATAAGACCAGGAAGTGTTTCTACTTTGGTAGAAATATTTTTTTCAAAGCTTGGCTATATGTGATGAAGATAATCACTTAAATGATTCTTAGATCAAGGGGGGTTGATAAGTTGTTGTAATTTATTTATTTATTTATTTATTTATTTATTTATTTATTTATTGACATTTGTTAACCGGGTTTGTCCAACTGGGCTTGTGGCCCATTTTCAGTGGAGACCCGAGGAGAAAAGCTCCAGTAATACATTTTAAAACAAGTACAATTTTAAACAATATTGATATAATAGCAGTTATAGCAAAACGATTCACATATGTTGGGATACATGCATAAAGTTAAAGTTGCATTAAAAAGAAGCTAAGTAACAATTTTACATTGATATAGTTCAATAGGTTAACAATTAACATTTTTTGTTTGTATAAAATTATGCAAATGCATAGTAGACACATTGGAGAGAGAGGTGTAATGAGGTACTAAGTATGGTCCTTTTCAAGGTACATAAAGGGAAGGAAGACTAGGTAGGGTCATGGCAAGGGCAGGCTCTGGAATTGAGAAAATAAGCTGTTAGTTCATTTTTAAAGTGTGAGGTGTGGGAGATTGAATGTAAGTCACGGAGAAGTTTGTTCCAAGCATGGGCAAGGGAGTGTTTGTAGAGTAGTTTGCCTACTGACCTTTTTGGGTGGTAGATATCAAGTAATTCAAATTGAAGGTTTTTTTTTTTTTTTAACATTTGTTCATTGGATGGCTAGAAATGTTTAGGGAGAATATAAAATTGGTGGGTCATTTTTATTTTTTCAGTGGTAAAAAAGTAGATCTGTTGTAGCATGCGTACTTAAGAGTTATGCATTACGTTCTGATTAACTGCAGATTTTGTAGGCTTACATATCTACTCCATGGATAGGTTAGTAAATAATGATACTGCATATAGGCGACTAGGAACAGAAATGTGCTCTATGGGTAATGTAAGCATATTCTGCCAGATGCTGTTTTATTCTCTATAACTTAACAAGCTTTTGATTTTTGTTAATTTAATAGCATGCTAATTGAATTTCATTTTTTTATCAACAATACATACAAGTTGGTATTTTTCAGTAATGTTTTTGTTCCAGAAGTTGAATGAGTACAAATAATGTTAGATATTATGTAGTTCTGTGGTGTAGAGGAATAAAGCCCTGACTATAGGGCATGCAGCCAGAGTTTGATTTGTGGCTAAGTTACATGTATTAGCTGGTTGGAGAGGGTATGAATGAGGTGCTGCTGCTTAGTTGGCATCCTGGGGGGCAGCTGTGGCTTTCCAAGTGGGTGACAACATGTGTGAGCACTATACCCTGTGGAGTTTGAGCCTACTGAGTATACCCTACCAGGTATATTAGCACTGAAAGCTGAGAGGAATTTTGGATGCAGAGGCACACTTCCCCTCAGAGGACAGCTATACCATAGCCTGGAAGAGCTGTTGAAGGTGGAGTAGGAACATCAAGAGGGGAAAGTGACAGGGCAGGCTGCTGCAAAGGACCAGAAAGCTGGCCTGTTTCTTATACCTGACTCTTGCTATCTTGAAACAAAGAATTAATTGTGAATTTGTAGGTAAGAGCAAATTGACAGTAGGGCTCTTGGCCTGGAAATGATAGGCTTCCCCATGGAATGAATGGGCTGAGTGGGTGTAGGTAGATGAGCAACTGGGTGAGATCCTGGGGGCAGAGGAAAAATTGTTATGTGTTGTAAGCTAAATAACAAGATTTCGTTATAGTCTCATGTAGGAAAACTCCAGACTTGGCAACCATCCTTTGAATGTTTTAGAAGATCTTTTTCAGATTTTAGGTGATTTATTTTTATCAGAATACATTAATGTGGAATCATCTATGATTGAATGAATTGAAGCAGTGAATATTAAAAAACATATTAAAAAAAATTGGGTCAGATGTGTACTTAATGAAGTCAGTTGGTCTCTTCAGGTCACTCAGTTAACATCAAACTTGACTGCTAAATTGTAAGGAAATGTTTATTATTATTATTATTATTAAACCATTTTTTGATATATAAAATCATAAGTGTTTGGTGAATAGAAGAAATGGGGTGAGTGGTGAAATTGGGGTATTTTGTAGAAGCTGTTGCTTGAGTATTGGAATGGAATAGTCATGATGCTGTGTGACCAATGAATATAGAACGTAGAGTGGTAATCTTCATTGTGACTGTGACTGTACAAGGACTAAACTATGGAACTGGAATGGATTGTTTGCAAGATATATGAAGTGTTTGTCAGTCATTGCAGTGGATGAAGTTGATTTTCTGCACAATCACCAGTTTATTTCCTTTTAAACAAGCATGCAAAATCCATTTTAATTTTTTCCAAGTGGTTTGTTTTTCTAATACCATGATGGGAATGGACCTCATTCCTAAGTCAGGCAGTATTAAAGTTCACGCACCCAGAACTGCCTGCTCCTGCAGTTAGGTGTATTGGTAGCATACTTAAGACGGATTGTACTTTTAGTCCTATCGGTCCCATTACTGGTGGGACTGTCTGTGTATTTTTTCCCACTTGCTCTTGTTTCTGCTTTCAAATCCTGGTATTTATCACTGTGTCTTTTGTCACTTGAGACATTGTAATAGCTGGCTGCAACAATTTCAGTGATCAGTGCTTCTTCAGTCTTTTTTTTCTGAATTACTATATTTTTTGCATTTATTTTTGAACTTCTGGTATTAGCTGTTCCCATCTGATATACACTTCATCATTCTGTGTAATGTTTTGTGGTTCATATTTCCAGTGCTTCTCATCTACTTCTGTACTGCAGCCTTTGCATAATCCACCGTGCAATAATTGTGACACGTTATTGTGCCTTTCAGTTTAAAGACCCTTAGCCATGAATATATGACACAAAAATGTACACAAGCCTGAGAGATGTTTTTTGCTGGCTAATGCAGCTTGAAATACACAGAAGGTGCAACTAGGTTAGGTATACATGCAAACATACAGAATTAAACTCTGTGTACTGTAGAATGCAGTGTGAAAGCATATGTCTACATTGTAAGTAAATGTATGGAAATGTGGATTTTGTTTTACTCCTTTTACCTTAGCAGAGGTGTTTGTTATCTTAGTATCTTATGTATATATATCTTTGTTGGTTGGATCTTTTCTCCCTGGACCTTGCTGAAAAGGGGTTTTATTGCTCAGTCAGATTTTCCCAGTAATCAAATACAATAAATAAATTAAGTTCCATATAGCAGCTGCCTACACTATATGTTGTTGCAGTTTACTCATGTCTTGGAGAGGAATACAAATGCTAAACAGACCATGGACATGGTACATGGCAGAGCTAGGTTGGAATCTTAAAGCTGTCCAATGGAAAGGAAGGGCAAACTACAATGTGTAGGGGACCAAGCTATACTCTAAGTAGGCAATATGAGACAGAGAATAGTTGGAGTTGTGAGGTACTTCTGTCCCTTTCTAGTTGGCCACACCCATTCCTATTAGCCCCACTCATTCAGCTGTCTCCTGCAGACCCCTTTGATTTGAAGTCACCAATCACCACTGGGCATTATACTCAATTATGGTCCTGATTAGTGATGGATATACAGGGGTTATAACCTCCTTTGATCTAGAGGCAATGCCTTTGCTGATCAAGTGTGCTACATAGAAAGCATTCCTTACTACAGTAGACACATAGTGGTCATAGTTAAGGTCACAGTCTACTTGTGATCCCAGGTCCCTTACCACTTCATGGGTACTTATGGAATTGTTGCTGATTTGATAGTGTGAGGGGACATTGTTTTTACTAAAGGGAATGATGATGCATTTCTTTGCATTCAGTTTGAGACCATGACTAAGACACCAGTCACTGGTCTGTGTAAGACCTCTTAAAGTATACTGACATAATTTGGGGATTTGATAATTGCACCCAGTTAGCAGTCATCTGCAAACCTGGTCAGCCACAGCCTTAGTTTTGGCCTGAACTTCTATGAAGTATATACCAAACAGTAGCAAGCCCAGTTCTGACCCTTGTGGCACCCTGCTGGTGACAGGTCTGCTGTATGATGTGGAGTCATTCACTTTGATAGTGTGTGACCAGTTTGTGAGACAGTCGGTAACCCATCTTACAACAAAGGGGTTTGCATTCAGTTTGCTAAGTTTATTGGTAATGCCTGATTGCGGAATGGTGTCAAAAGCCTTTGCCAAATTGAGGTATGCTGTGTGCATATATTTGCCCTCATCAAGGGCCTGGTCACATTTTCAAAGAAATCCACCAGGTTTAAACAAGCAGGATCTAACCTTGATGAAGCCAAAATGGGTCAGATCAAGGGTTTGGAAGTCACGAATGTCTATATTTATGAGGTCCATCATGATACATTCTATGTACAGATGAGGCTGGTCAGACTTATGGGTCTGTAATTCCTGGGTTTGTTGCTAAGCTACCTTTGTGGAGGGGAATAACTGTTACTGTCCTTCATTCTTCAGGAAGAAAGCCTGTGGTTAGGCTGTGATTGAATAGGGTACTAAATGGTGATGCTAGTTCATGTTTTCGTTTGTTTAGAAGACAGCCTGGGATGCCGTCTGGTACCACAATGGCTGTGTTTTTTGCCTTAGACAAGGCTTTAATGACTTGCTCTTCAGATATGTAGGGTGGGGGGGGGGGTCAAGGTTTGTAATAAGTTTGGAGGGGATAAGGGAGTGAAAGTTTCATGAAATCTGTCCACTAGCAGGTTTTCTATCTCTGTGGGATGAGGGTGTATGATACTGTTAGTCACTAGTTTGACACATGCTTGGGCCCTACCTTATAGGCTACATACATAGCTGTAAAAGGCTTTATGGTTATCTTTGACTGTGATTGCTAAGTTTTTCTCAAACTTACCCATAGAGGATTTTATATGTTGTCTTATTTGTCTGTTGAGGCTGAGGAGGGTGCTGTTCCATTGTTGGGGCATCACCTTAGTTTTCTTAAACAGCAAATTTTTGCATTTGCTGTAAAGTTTGTTGATAATGGATGTCCACCACCGCAGCTTTTTTTTTTTTTTACTTGGGGCTCTGGGTTTGATTATGTCTGGAACAGTCATGTCTATACACTTATCCAAGTGATTGTACAGGCTTTAGTGTAAGCTTTGGTGTAGCTACCACTTCCAGCTAGGGGTGGGGCTTGGAATGCATTTAGACCTTCCCCTGGGAGGATATAGTTTGCTTTGGCGAAGTTTTTTAGTCTGACTTCACCCTTTGTGAGTTCTGGTGTTAGTGCCAGCTCAAAGATGACTCATTTGTGGTCAGATTTTACTAATGAGGGTCCAACAGTTGCAGCGGTGTATCTGTTTGTCATGTTAGTGAAGACCAGATTTACTATGTTTGTTCCTCGTGTTGGGGGTTTGAACAATTTGTTCCAGATCATTTGAGTTAACAAAGTTAAGGAACTTTTTCGCTAGTGAGTTAGGGCTAGAGTAGGTTCCCCAGTTGATGGTGAGATAATTGAAATCCCCCATGACCAGAGATTTTGGCAATGTTTAGATTGACTACAGTTTGGTGAAGTAGGCCTCATGTGCATCATGGTCCATGGAGGGGGATCTATAACTAGCTCTGCTTGAGCGGGGGTCTAACCCACACTAATCTGAACTTGGAGTAACTCCATGGAATTGTCCAGACTAACTAGTTGGGAGGTGAATTTATCTCTAATATAGATATAAACACCACCTCCTTTTGTTTTCACACGTTCGTTTTGCTGTCTGAATTTGTGCAAGGCATTGTAGCCTTGCAAGGCCGGGGTAATCTCTCAGACTTTGCACCAGGTTTCTGTGACTGCACACACATCTACATCTTCCAGTGATAGAAGTGCATCCAGGGTGTGCAGTTTTTAGTTTAAGCTCCTAGCATTTAGCAGCATAACCCTTATTTTATTATGGTTGGCAATTTTCACTTCGGTAATTTTGTTTTTGAGAACTTGCCTAAAAAAGGCACTATAGGGTAAGCAAGAGACTTTGCCAGCAGCTGAAGCCTAGTGGTGCCAGGTGCAAACCGTCTCTGGCAATGCAGCGAGGTTTGTCGAACATGCCATTCTAGGCTGACAGAACCTGAATCCCCTTTGAATGACACCAAAAACAAAGCCAATTATTCAAATTGATCAGTTTTTGTTTAAACTATGGCATCGTTCTAGATGAGGTCAATATGCAGCTGCTGAAGGCATGGGCACATACTTGGAGAACTCAATCATGTGTCTCTTTGTATAGTCCAGTCAGGTACGTCTCAAGTCCTTCACTCCAACATGAGCTATGACAGAGTCATAATAGTATCTGTTGCCAAGAGACATGAGTGCATGTATGGTCTGATGAGTCGTGGCACTAGACAGGCAGCTGACCATGACTTTCTTTTTATCTAACCTGGTGAGTGGGACATCCATGTGTCTCACAACGGATTCTCCAATGAAAAGAAAATTTGTTTTTTGAATGTTATGCCTTAAGGGTTGGTAGGTATGACACTGGTATTGCTATTTGTCTTGGGTGCTGTGGAAACTGTGTTAGCTGTAGCAGTCTTTTGTTTTGGAGGTCTCTGGTGTTTCAGTGTGGTTTTTGAGAGAACCTCCCTGTATGTTGATTTATGTGTTGGAAGCATACTATGTGTATGAGTAATGGTAATATGCACATGAGTAGTGGTGGGTGAGTTGACAACCTCTTCAATGTCACTAAAATAAATTGAGCTGCTCTCCTGGAAGTGTGAAGCTAGAGCCCCAGAAGATGATTAAAGCTCTTCACAAAGCTGAAATAAGAAGCATCCAATACATAACTCACGGTACAGGAAAATTACTTATTACAGAGTTATCACATACAGACAGTTTAGCGTAAACAGGACTAGTCAGACTATAGTCCAGCACTTAGACAATGATTAGTACTATTACTTGTCAAAGTCATATAAAATAGAACCCGAGAAATAAGCCACTTTAATACCAATCAAAGTCATAGGCTTAGTCAGAAGTAGTAGGTAGGATTCAAACAGCTGAAAATAATAAGAACTTTAAAAAAAACTTTTCTTTTGTTGGTTAATTATTAATACTGTGTTAGTTAACCAAAGGCAGTGCTTTTGAGAGATGATATTTGACACGACTGGCTGTCAGTTTCTTACAAGTTTTGATATCATCAGTACATCTGTGTATCAGTCTGGTAGGATATTAACATAGACTATATGTTTCAGGCACTGGAGAGAGAGAGAGAGAGAAGGGGAGGAAAGGAAAGTGAGATTTTCCAGTTATGGGCTGCCAGTGTGGTTCACAGATGTGTGCTGAGAACATCTGGAGGACAGGAGGGCTGAAATAGGAAATGCAGGAACTTAGTAGGCCAATGTGGAAAATAAAAACAGTATGCAGGGGCATCAGAGAAGGTGGGACTAGGTGCTGGCAGTTAGTATTGTTGGCAGACAGGGCATTTGCTTAGAGGTGATCACGGTCTGATGGAGTCAGAGGGAAGGGCTTATAGAAGCTGGTAGTGATGCATGGTTGGGAAGAGCAGTTAATGAAATGGAGAAGAAAGAGAGCTAAGAAGCAGAGAGAACACGGCACGGGAAAGAAACAGATTTGGGGGAAAGTGAGAAACAGGGAAAAGATGGTTCATTGAGGAGATAAGTACAGATGATATTGGAGATGTACAGAAATACTGCAATAATAAGGCTTTTGATTTGATATCACACCTGAAGTCCCTAGTAAGCTGAGAGTCAGAAAATTAAAAAATGAAACATGGAATGACTAAAAGAAAAACAACTCAGATGGAGATCGTTAAATGGGTACATTTAGGGGTAAGGAACATGAACAGTGAAGCATCTCAATGGTCACTACAGGACTGCCAATATTCAATGCATTTTCTTTGATAAACTGGTAGGCGTGACTAACTAAATCAATCTAGTGGGACATAATACAAAAAACAGCCCTGCAATTGTAGATGGATCGATTGGGAAAAAGTCCAAAACCAGATGCTGAAAATCCTTTATAGTTGTGTGCACTGATGAAAAATGAGGGTGGATGCATAAGAATGGTAAAAAAGGGAAGGTGGTAGCTAAAAAAGACTCGGGGTGATCATCAAACGAGTCCTGGACCATCAGGCATGGGAAAAAAGTACAACAGGACCAGCAAATGGCTGACAAAATGGAAAGAACTTCATTCACTGAGTGATTTTTATTTCAAACATTTTTTTATGAATAGATGTCAGTAAACAGATTGGCTGAAAAGAAGCAGTGACCATTCCACTCTATGAGCATGCAACAAAGGTGTTCTAGGCTCAGGGTACCATCTACCTCATTCAGCCATGATTTATTACCATGATGTGTGTGTTTGTGGCTGAAAAATAATGAATGTACATATATTGATCATTTTATTTTTGCAGATTCAAATCACTTATTTTTTTAGTCCTTTGTTGACTGGGATAGCCCCACTAGGGTAGTGGTCTTTTTTCAAGGTGGGATATATACTACCATGTGAAATTTGGCTAGGGCATCAGGGAACTTCACTTACTCTTTTTGATAGGTGCAGTGAAATATTTTATATCCATCTGAGTTACCACCAACTTAAGCAGATGCAACCTCGGTTTAACAGCCCATCTAAGGGACAGCACACTCAGGAGTGCAGCACATATCTAATATTGTCTGGAATACTGACTAATGACATACCTACTGACACAGCCGAATGGCATATCATCAATACTTTCTTACTGCCATCTCTTCTATATACTGTCCCAATATTTACTAACCTTTAAGTCTCACAACTGTCTAAACATGAGTAGTCTTATATTAAGATGGCCAAAATTTGCAGTAAACTACAACAGAACACACCACTGCCTAGCACTCAAAGAATTAAATTGGTTAGGTCTACCACATCACCTAACTCTTTCACAACTAAGTAAAATACACAGACTTCTCGATAAGCCGAACAACTGTCCAGATCTTAATTACTCCCAAAATAGAATTTTACACTCTAGAGAAAAAATTATTTATCACTACAACTAAATCATCTAAGACTGTAGGTGACTCCCTCAATATTCTAGTATCATAGCTGTACTATGGCAACACATCTCCCTATCAATGAAAACCATTCTGAATATAATCTCATTTAAAACACAACTAACACTTCACCTATCAGATCAGTAGATCTGCTCCTGTACATCTCTAGGACAAATGCCTCTGTAATCTACAGCTTGTCGCATTGTCAATCCATTTCTCTTCACTCAGAGTCCTATGCCCCACAATCAGGTTTCGCTAATTCCGGAAATGTTTTGCTAAAATCTCCCAGACTTATACATAGTTTGGTGACACTGCTAGCCATCCGACCTCTATACTTCCAATATAAACCTTATGATAGGCTGAAATAATTGCCTCTAAACCTCCTTAATACTCTATCTCATTTTCTGTGCTACCGAGTTCCTCCCCTCACTTCCATTTCTTTCAATTTCTAATCACCAGTCACAAGATCTATTAACTATTTGACATAGCCCACTAATAAACTTCTTCATATTGTCAATATTCAACATCTACTAAAATCATAAGTATCTTTTATACTGTAATAGTTTTCTTTATATCATACAAATTTAATCTAATTAGCAAACTAGCAAATGAATGTGTAATTGTTAATGTATATTACTGAATGCCTTTTCAAAAATGTTTGTAATATTTTTGAACTTTTCTTCCCTGGTTTTTGACCCAGTAAACAATACCAAAATAAATAAATAAATCCTGTCCAGGACTGGCTCTCTACTTTGTACCTATTCTTGCCAGAATATTCTGAAGCTGTCCTGCTATCCCGAATTGTATGAAGCAGTGTCAGAGAATGGAAGAATGACCAACTGACCGTATCAGTACATGAATAAGTACTTAGACTGAGTCTCTTTGTCACCTTCATCTACACACACATACACATCTTTCACTATGACTATGTGCTGTGTTTTACAGGATTCTTTATTCTTCACTGCCACCAATTCCAGGATAAAATTAGGATTTTAAGACAGCTTTGTTTTATGAAACTGAGACAACTTCAAAATATTTGTACAATACTTTATTTTATTGTACTGAGTTTGAGGTACATATCCAGTTCACTATTGGGACATTACAGAGTCTTGGTACAATCAGATTTAGTTCACTCTTGGGACAATATGGATGTACATGTTGAGCCCTGCAGATGTGCCACCTTGAAACTTCATTAAGGCCTTTTACACTGTACCTCACAGGAGGCATGCAGGAAAATTAATGTATATGGATTAAGTGGCTAGACAACTGACAGTATTACTGACAGAAAAGGATGGTAGTTAGATATGAATCATCAGGAGAAAAGTCATTAAGCTGCACAGTACTGCATAGTTCACTGTGGGGAACATTCTAGTTTAGCATACCTGTGTCAAGTAACACATTGAAACTGAGGGAAAATTCAACTATTATGCTTTTGACACCAGCATTAGAGTCATAGGCACATAATGCAGGGAACACATTCAAAAACTTGTAATAGTCTTGGTGCCTGAACAAAGCAAGACCAAGGATTAAACACCAGTGGTGTATAGAGATAAAGCCTTGACTACTGTCCTGGTGAACCAAGTTTGAATAGCACCTTGGGTGACTGTTGCTGAGAGGCTGGACATCCTATCCTTGGGAAGGTGGGGTTAGAGATGTGCCAGGACATTATATACTACCCACTGGTGGACTGCTCTCAATGTGGTCCTCACTTTTGACCTGCCCAGCTCACATTTAGGTTACTTCAGAATGTGGGAGCAGGGACATGGGCAAGTAAAAATCCTCCACACTGTCAGAGGACATACTCTCTCTCAACCTGTCTTACCACTTGCCTGGTGGGACTACTTAGCAGAGACTAACTTACAACAGGAGCTCTCCCATAAGGAAGATGACAGACTCATTGGCAGCCTGTCTCACCAATTTCCTGGTGGGAAATCTTACACAACATAGACTGAAAAATAAGAAGAGCTCTCCTATTAGGGAGATGACAGACTCTCTGGCAACCTGTTTCACCAATTGCTAGGTGGGGAATCTTACTCAACAAGCACTGACTTATAATAGGCACTATCCCATAGTGGAGATTCTCCCAGCAAAGTGGACACCAGTGGTTCACAAGGAATGGACTTGTAGGGAAAATGACAGCCAGAAATGGCTTGATGATCTTGCTATTTTGAAGTTTAAAAAAAAAAAACTAGTTTGGCTTCTTTGCTCTTCATTACCACCAATCTGAGATAAAACTGGAAGCAGTGATTAGGCAGTCTTTCATACTTTAAAGACCACTAGCTAGCTCAGCTGCATAGAGAAATAAGGCCCTGGTTACAGCCCAGCTGACCCAAGTTCAGCTAGCTCATCTGGCATATGTTCGAGCTGGCAGAGGGAGGGAGGGAGAAGATTGAAGGGGCTGAGCTTGTTTAGCTCACCCATGGAGGAAAAGTGCAGCCTATGTCCAGTGGCACATATATTATACCAGGTTTTTGTTAGAGACTAGAAAAAAACTACACAAATGTTTGGCTTGTAGTTGCGGGAGCGAGGTGCGTGTCTGCAGCTTATGCTTCTGAACATGAGCAGCTATCCAGCTCTACATGTCATTGCACATCTCCACCACATGCATGCCTACTGGGAATGTGTGTAGATTTAGGTCTTGCAATCACAATTCACCAGGAGTGAAGACATTACTCCTGGTCCTCAATACTCACTCTGACAGAATGAATTGGCCAAAGGAACCTCAACCGGAGAAGAATGAATGAGTCTGGGAGAGTCTGAATTATCAGTGGTAGAGAAAGGCCAAAGAAAATCACTGAAGACTTCTACTAAAATAGTAACAAAAGCAGCAAATACAATCTGCTTATGTAGAAATCAATCAGTAATGGCAGCTAATGCAAAAATGATTTGGATAACCATCAATCAAAATGAAGAATTAATTCCAATGCCAACAAACAGACAGCAGAGAAAACTTCAGTTCCATTAAACAAGACTTTTAACAAAGTTCTGTTAACAGACTTTAAACAGTACATTTCAATGTCCATCCTCAACTCTTAGCACCTCCCCAGATTCAACAATTTCCAGGTATAGGAGTTATCCACCATGAATCACCAGTTCCCACTGAAATTCCTCATTTCTACTTTGGATATACATCCAGCTTAGCTATTAACAAAATTATTACGAAAGTAAAAAATGGCTACAAAACATACTCCCCTCTAACTCACCCCAAATTTCAGAAACCAGCTGATAGTATTCCAGAGAATCCAGTCTCTTACATGCTTAACCTCTATTTAACTTTAAAATTTTCCCTGCCAAAGTTTAAAGTTTTAAGTTTAGTTTTGCCAGGTTCACCCTTCACCCAAATGCTCTAACATCTCCACCACAGAAGTCTTTTTAAATTGTAGTCATGTTAGAGGTGACTTGGCTATCATCTGATCTTTTGAAAAAAACTTATTTAAGCTTGGTTTGGAATAAGATGGTTGTTCTGATTAAGTTTTTGTGCTATAATTCAAAGAACAAAAGAACTTAACTTTAAAATTCATTTTGTTATTGCATCTTCTTTTTTAGTGGATATTTTGGTTTTATTAGGTCTGTCATCCTATTACAAGTCTGTCACTTAGTGAAATTATTTCATTAATTGTGTACTGATTGCACCTATAAAATGTAAACAAATATGCCCTGGGATTTAATAAACTCTGTGTAGGCTCTGTGCAAAGTAAACATGGAGTTTGCATGTTTGCGCAGTGAGCACAGTGTGTGGCAGTTGGAATGCATATTGATGCCACACGGTGCATCTAAGCTATGTGTTGTGGCTGGCAACAGTGTTGCTGGCCAGGAAACTATGTAAGCAAATGCAGATACAATTCTGTTTAAAGCAGAGCACCTATGGTCCGCAGACTTGTAGAGAATGCCACAATGATCACCAGGGCTTCACAGATAGCTGTCAATCTGTTAGTGCAACACATCTGCACAAAGGCCAACATAATGCAGGGACATTTAACCAGTAATAGGGACATATTTCCATAGATGTCACATAGAAATGTGGTAGACTGAAACTCAAACATACCTCTCAACCTCTTTGAGCAAGAAAACTGGACAAAGCCATCCATAATGGGGGGGGGAGGCAAAGGCTCAATAATGCAATCACAAATGTGACAAAAAGTGGAAATTCTGCACAAATCAGGACAGTTGAGAGTTATAGATCAAATGTATGTAATATTGAGTCACATCATTCTGGAGATCATCCCAGTGATATGACAGAAAGCCACAAATCTGATAAGGATCACATCTGGACATCCTGTGAATATCTGGATAGTTGAGTGGTATGAATGTGAAGTATATTGTCCAAACACAGTGCAGGGCAGTGTACCTACAGTGCAGAGTATTGTGATATCCCATTCCAGACTGTACTGAAGCTGTGTTAATGATCTGTAACAGGACATGGACTGCCATGTAAAATGATCACTCAGGGGAAGTGTGTGTATTGAATAGAGACACAGATGAATTTAGGAATGAAGACAGGGAAAGAGGACAGGTGAAAATCCCTCATGTACAGCAGAGGAGGGCATGTCAATGGAAGATGGCTGTAGTAGCAACACCACTCACATATCTACATGGTATAGGAGGGACTGTACAGTGAAAATGTGTTGGGCACAGGTAAAGAATCATGGAAAACATTACAAGAACCAACTACAGTCATGGACAATATCAGAATAATACCACCAGTAATCCTGTGCCTATGACATAACATATGTGATGTAGACTGATAAGATATGAGTCTGCACAACTACCCACATTCTATGAGGGTAACCACGCACACTGTCCTGGCACTGTAACATTTACTGGAGGTGTTGGGAGAGACACTGCCATACCTGTATGCAACAGTATGAACAATACAGGCTAGCTGCCTTGTGTGCATGGCGTATATATATATATATATATATATATATATATATATATATGTGTGTGTGTGTGTGTGTGTGTGTGTGTGTGTGTGTGTGTGTCTGTGTGTGTGTATGGCACAATCCACATTGTCACAAATGATATACATGCCAATAATGTTGTCAGAGACCTATGTATGTAGTGTGCATATAAGAAGAACAGGTAGCACACAAAAAGAATACCTAGGTATGACCAATAAGCTGTGTGACAGTGCATTGTGACAAAGGTAGCACACTTCAGTTACATATAAATGGATGACATGTAGGGAGGTACATGAAGAAGGGTGCATTGTACACAGTTATTGGTGTGATGAAGGCTGGGAACACTGAAGGTATTATGGCCTCTACATGTCTTTCACATATACAGTACTTGTGTTATATTCAGGATAGTAGTCAGCACTGTGACCACATGCTGGTAGAGGTACCACTTACCATCTACTCCAGGACATGGGTCACATACCTATTGGTCTGATTATATGGTGTGACATCCACATTATACTTGAGTGGTGTGTTTGTTTCCTGAACCAACAAATCCTCCCATGTTTCTTCTCAATGTAGATGTGGTCATAGCTCTGGCAGCAGTTTTTGGTATGTGTTGATTCTGTCTGTATTATACTAATATCACAGTTGGAGTCAATGATTGCTCACAATCTGTAGTCCTTCAGTCAGCTGTTTGGACCCAGCATGTGTATATCATATGCGATGTCCATCACTTAATGAATGGACAGGAAAGGGCCTAACAGACTGCACTGATTTATGGACATGGTCACTGGACCTGAGATATAGGTCATGTCATGCATTTCAATACAGTAAGATGCCACATATGTGATACACTGGTCTACCCATTTGGTGATATAGCTGTTTATAGCCACATATGACAGTGCTGGTTGAATACCTCAGTGTGGATTTGTGTCAAATGCTTAACCTGGTCAAGTTCCACAAGGTGATACTGTTGCCATCATGTATACCCTTGATGACCTCTTTGAGGACATCTATCAGATGTAACAGACCTGATGCAGCATTAACAATACACACAGGTCTGTTGCACATAGCCCGAATATTACTAGTGCACATGTACAAGAGGTCCATGATGACATGTTGGTTTACCTCACTTCTGCGCAATCTTAAATCCACTGTGCTATGCTAACACATAGCAACACATACTATAAAGAATGCATTTCATTACATTATCAATGTTTATTTAAAAATATTTGAAAGTGTTCGATACATCTGGATTGGAACACCGTATCATCTGGGCTCAAAGAGAAATATGTCAATGCATTTACTCTTGCTGCCACAGAGTCAGTTAAGCAGCAGGTGTGTTTTATACACTCAATACTAACGCTCAGATTTTAGCACTGTGGCTGCTTAGTTACGGGCGAACATGAATAATATTGGAAATATGTATTTTGCAAGCGTGACTAATTTGCCAACAATCACCTAACCCTGCTGCTCACCACTCTATGAAAAAGTAAAAATTATTATGCATTATTGTAGTTTACTGTCCATTTCTTGTTTGTGACATGAAATTACATGAGGAAGCATAACAAACTGAAGGGCTTATCTAACAATATGTCACATATTTACAATACAGCCATGTGTTGGCACCACCAGCATGTCAACCCTGATGTCTCAGTGATTTTTCCACAGATATATCACCTACACAACATAAATTAATATCCAGGGCTGTGTGATATGCAATGCACATCAATCTGGTAGCATGCAGAACTAGAACTAGTGACCCATAAGCCTAAAATGCCTAATCTGCAAACCTAGTAAAGGAATCAGCAGGGACTTTATCCACAGGGACATAGGTGACCTTCAACACACTTGACCTGACCCATTTTGATTTTGTCAAGGGTAGATCTTGCTTATTAAACCTAGTGGACTTTTCTTTGATACTGACAACAAAGACCTGAATGAGGGATAACATGACATACCACCTATGATGAGTTATCGAAGGCCTTTGATACTATCCCCCATTCATGTACCATAGAGAAAATCTCCAGTCTGGGAATTAACCCATACATTGCTAGATGGATAGAAAACTGGATCACCGACAGAACACACACTGTCATAGTTTAGGACTGCACCACCACTTGTACATCACTTACCAGTCAAATACCAAAAGGATCTGTGCTGGGCCTTTCACTGTTTGGAAACTATTTCTCTGAAGCCCAGGGAAAGGTAGATAGCCTCCGGTTTACCAGGATTGCAAATTACTGTTAACAGGATGCAGTCATATAGAGTCCCTCAATGATTGTAACATATTACAGAAGGGGTTACCAAAGACAAATGATTGTTGAAAATTCATAGACTAAACCTTAAAGCAAACAATGCATTATTGTCCTCTTTGGCAATGACATACCCCTGCTAATTATGATATACATAACACCCCTCTAAGCTCAAACACAGGGTTGTGAGACTTGGGAACACATATTGATAGCAATCGACACTTTAATTACTACTTGTCTATAGTGGTGGGACACGCGTTCTACACTGCACACATCATAAATAAGGCCATCACATCCAAGACCTAGGAGGTCATAGCTCTGCTGTACTCTACCCTTATCAGACCACTAATTGAGTACTATGCTCACTTCTGGCTGTATCTCACCAGACACCTACAGCAACTGGAGAAAACACAGAAGTTTGTACCGGGAGAATCCAGGGCCTCAAAACATGACATACATGGAAAGAGTAAAAGACTTGTCACTGTACTCAGTATCATGGAGGCTGCTGAGAGGTGACCTATGCCTGGCCTACAGAGCAGTCTCAGACCCTGCCTGGCTTGAAATGCTAGACATCTGCAAATCAAATGGGACAAAAATAACTTGCTCCAAGGATGCCTGTGACATAAACAGAACATGCTGAGGAGAGAGAGATATCTCCCAGTAATTGACACCCCTCTTTAATAGGCTCCCACTGCTTGCGAAGTAATGTTCCTCAAAGAGTTTATTCAAGTGCAACCTTGACAGCTGGTCGGGCAATAGTAAATTCACCCCTGAGGTGGCACCTATGTCCCTCATGGGCAGGGCCAGTTGGTGGTACTCACAAAATACTGTCTGCAAACAAACCTTCTAACTATGCTCAATAAAGGTACTTGTGTTTTTACACAGCTAGGCTTGTAAACACCCTAGGGCCATTAGGCTAGTAACCTCCTATGAACCTATGAAGCTATGAACCTATGCAGGCCTCCCAACATTTTCACTCCAACATAGCCTGCAGATGTCAGCCACTATAAATTAACTTGCAGTCTTGTAAAAGCAGATGTGTACCATGATGCTTCTGTAAAATACTGAGTTCTGTAGTAAATAGGTAGGGGGTTCCTTTCTCACTGCAGTCAACTGGGGAGTGTGTGTGTACTCTTGCTTGACATTACACAGAGTCTTTCATGCCAGCATGTGTGGCATTATTATTCTATATTCTACTCAAAAGACACTGCTGTTGTCATCAGCTATAAATTGTCTGAGACACTCAAAGTTAGACTTGCGCTGTGGCACTTGCGTAAGGTACTGAGTTCTGTGGTCTATGTCCTTAGATGGGTAGGGGTTCTATTCTCACTGCAGTCAGTTGGATGTGTGTGTGCACTTGTTTAACCTTATAGAGAGCCCTTTACACCAGCAGGTGGGATACTGTTATTGCCATATTGTCCTCAACAGACACTGCTGCTGTCATCAGCTAGAAAGTGTTGTCTGAGACACTCCAAGTCAGACTTGAGCTGTGGCACTTGCCTTGACTACAGAGGTCTGTAGTCTGTGTACTTAGATAGGTATGTGTTCTATTCCCATGGCTGTTAACTCTGTGTGTGTGTGTGTGTGTGTGTGTGTGTGTGTGTGTGTGTGTGTGTGTGTGTGTGTGTGTGTGTGTGTGTGTGTGTGTGTGTGTGTGTGTGTGTGCGTGTGTGTGCGTGTGTGTGTGTGTGTGTGTGTGTATGTGTGTGTGTGTTTGTTCATGCTCTAGCTTCACATTACAGAGAGCATTTTACACCAGCACGGGGGACACTGTTATTACCATATTCTCCTCAACAGGCAGTGCTGATGTTATCAGCTATATCTGATTTTATTCCCAGCAGGGCAGGGTCAGAGTCTAGCCTGGAGGCCAGGCTGAAATCAACTTATCCTCTACGATACAGATTACAGTGACATAGCTTTCAGTCTATCCACATACATCATGACATGGTTTGTATTCCCTGTGTTTTCTTAAAGAGAAAGGCCTGTGGTCTTTCCAGCTGCTGCATGTCTCTGGTAAGGCACATGCAAAGAGAGCATTATCCTCTATTAGTGTTCTTATGACATTCAATTATTGTGCTGTGTTACAGTCTAAATATGATGGCATGACTTATTGACCTATGATGTATACAACACAGGTTTTCAATGCCAGTGTGGACACTTGATGGTCAAAGTTCGGATTGCTATCTACATGTGTTCCCAGTGCTGGCATCACTGGGTTTTAGAATAGCAGGACTGTTGCCGGTGCTGTAATTGACATGGAATTTCACTTTTCATAAGGACAGCATAAAGACACACTTCTGCATTTATTTGAAGATTGTGTGGCTTTGTCACCAATCATTTGTCTGTGTTATCTCCTCCTGTAGTATATTATCATCATTGGTGGAGTCAATAATTGCACCCAATATGCAAGAATCAGCAAACTCGGTAAGCTAAGGGCCAAATACTTTAGCCTGAACTGTCAGGAAATAGAGTCCATACAGTAAAGGACCAATCACAGATCCTTGGAATACCCCAGTGGTGACAGCTCTATTGGTACAGGTTGATTCACCAATTGTCACAGTATGTGTTCTTTTGGTAAGCCAATTGGTTGCCCATCTTGGGACGTAAGGGTTAACCCCAGCTGCGAGAGTTTTGCTATAATACGTTTGTGGCAGATTGTGTCAAAACCCTAGGCCAGATCATGATAGGCAATATGCACTGTCTTACCTTAAGACCCGGGCCCATCGCACAGAATCAATGGGCTGTGACAACATCACAGATTGCCTGTAGCATGACTGAGCACATACACATTCCTTGATATGGTTGAATACACACTTCAACACACACTTCACATAGGCTATGTTCCTATAGAAGGTTTGTGTGTGTGTGTGTGTGTGTGTGTGTGTGTGTGTGTGTGTGTGTGTGTGTGTGTGTGTGTGTGTGTGTGCGTGTGTGTGTATGTGTGTGTGTGTGTGTGTGTGTGTGTTTGTTCATGCTCTAGTTTCACATTACAGAGAGCTTTTTACACCAGCATGAGGGACACTGTTATTACCATATTCTCCTCAACAGGCAGTGTTGATGTTATCAGGTATATCTGATTTTATTCCCAGCAGGGCAGGGTCAGAGACTAGCCTGGAGGCCAGGCTGAAATCAACGTATCCTCTACGATACAGATTACAGTGACATAGCTTTCAGTCTATCCACATACATCATGACATGGTTTGTACTCCCTGTGTTTTCTTAATGAGAAAGGCCTGTGGTCTTTCCAGCTGCTGCATGTCTCTGGTAAGGCACATGCAAAGAGAGCATTATCCTCTATTAGTGTTCTTATGACATTCAAGTATTGTGCTGTGTTACAATCTAAATATGATGGCATGACTTATTGACCTATGATGTATACAACACAGGTTTTCAATGCCAGTGTGGACACTTGATGGTCAAAGTTCGGATTGCTATCTACATGTGTTCCCAGTGCTGGCATCACTGGGTTTTAGAATAGCAGGACTGTTGCCGGTGCTGTAATTGGCATGGAATTTCACTTTTCATAAGGACAGCATAAAGACACACTTCTGCATTTATTTGAAGATTGTGTGGCTTTGTCACCAATCATTTGTCTGTGTTATCTCCTCCTGTAGTATATTATCATCATTGGTGGAGTCAATAATTGCACCCAATATGCAAGAATCAGCAAACTCGGTAAGCTAAGGGCCAAATACTTTAGCCTGAACTGTCAGGAAATAGAGTCCATACAGTAAAGGACCAATCACAGATCCTTGGAATACCCCAGTGGTGACAGCTCTATTGGTACAGGTTGATTCACCAATTGTCACAGTATGTGTTCTTTTGGTAAGCCAATTGGTTGCCCATCTTGGGATGTAAGGGTTAACCCCAGCTGCGAGAGTTTTGCTATAATACGTTTGTGGCAGATTGTGTCAAAACCCTAGGCCAGAACATGATAGGCAATATGCACTGTCTTACCTTAAGACCCGGGCCCATCGCACAGAATCAATGGGCTGTGACAACATCACAGATTGCCTGTAGCATGACTGAGCACATACACATTCCTTGATATGGTTGAATACACACTTCAACACACACTTCACATAGGCTATGTTCCCATAGAAGGTTTTACATCAACATGCATCCATCTGAGTTGGGGGGCAGCACCTGATGCATGCATGTACAGACACATCCTGACTCACCTCAACTGCGAGGCAGACCAACATGTCATCATGGACCTTTTCTAAATGGAGACTAGTAATATCCTGGCTGTGTGCAACAGACCTGTGTGAGTTGTTAATGCTACATCATGCCATACCTCTCAACTGTTCAGATTTTCGCAGAATGTCCAGATTTTTGCCTCATATTTTTGGTGTGTTCCTCCTAAAATTTGTACCTTTATGGCAAATAGCTGAGGATTGGAGTCATTAAATAATGACAAATATTTGAGTTTAAGACTCCACATCCCTCAGAAAAGTCATGCTAATGCAAAGCCTATTATTCTATCAACTTTCTAAGTTTGTAAGAGCAATATTTAAAATCTGTCCTTATTTGTCCCCCCATCATTTTAGGCTTTGCCCAGATATTTTGCTCTAAGAGGTTGAGAGGTATGATTCATGTCTGTTATCTGATAGATTTCCTCAAAGAGGTCATTGAGGGCATGCACGATGACAGCACTATCATCTTGTGGAACTTAACCAGGCCAAGACATTTGACACAAATTCACACTGAGGTATTCAATCAACACTGCCAGATGTGACACTAAACAGCTCTATCACCAAGTGGGTAAACTAGTGTATCACATATGTGGCATCTCACCTGTTGCAATATGTGAAGTGACCTATATCTCAAGTCCAGTGGTCAGGTCCATACATCAAGGCTGTCTGCTAGGTCCTCTCTTGTCCATTAGTTATGTGATGGACATCACAGATGGCATCCTGTATCTAAACAGCTGCCTGGAGAATTACAGACTGTGGGCAATTATTGACTCCAACTGTTGTATTAGTATAATACAGACAGTATCAACACATACCAAAGATTGCTGCCACAGCTATGGCAATACCTGCAATGATAAGAAAACATGGAGAGATTTGTTATGTCAGGAAAACAAACACACAACCAAAGTATAATATGGACATCACACTCTATAATCAGATCAATAGGTATGTGACCTGTTTCCTGGGTTTAAATGGAAAGTGTAACATCCACCATCATCTGGTTACAGTGCTTACTACTCCCTTGTATGTAACAGAAGTACTGAGTATGTGACAAACATCCACACTACAGGCCATAATACCTCCATAGTTTCCAGCCTTCATCACACCAATAACTGAGTACAATGCACCCTTCCTCACGTACCTCCCTACACATCTTCCACTGATATGTAAATGAAGTGTACCACCTTTGTCACAGTGAGCTGGCAAACAGCTTATTGGCCATACCTAGGTATTCTTTTTGTAGCATAAACACGACTGTTTGATGATGAGGAACAACAGTCAAGTTGTTATACCAGATGTAAGTCTGCTACCTGTTCTGGTGATGCACACACTACATACACAGATGTTGGGCAACATTAATGGTAAGGATATCATTTGTGACAGTGTGAACTGTGCCATGCATATATATATATATATATATATATATATATATATATATATATATATACATATATATATATATATATATATATATATATATATATATATATATATATATATATATATATATATATATATACACACACACACACACACACACACACACACACACACATATATATATATATATATATATATATATGTGCCATGCACACCAGACAACTAGCCTATGTTGCTCATAATGCCGCATACAGGTATAGCATTGTCCCTCCTAAAATGCCCAGCAGATGTTAGAGTGTCAGGACAGTGTGCGTGATTACCCTCATAGAGTGTGGACATATCATAATAGTTGTACATGTGTGTTTGTGCAGAATCATCTTTTATCACTGTATATCTCATATGTTTATCAGAGGCATAGGATTACTGGTGGTATTATTCTCATATTGTCCATGATTGTGGTTGCATTTTTTAATGTTATCCATGAGCCTTTACTTGTGTCCCACTTGCTGGAGACCTCTACTGAGAGTACACTCATATTCAGGCATATCAGTTTGCACAGTTTCACAATATGCACCCTGCCCCAATTGTATGTCAGATCCTTGATAAATGTCCTCTGTATTATTCATGTAAGGATTTTTATCTCACAAAGACATGCTCCCCATTGTAATGTCACTTTGTGTGACAGTCACATAATGCACATTTTCACTGTGCAGTCCCTATTGTACCATATAGATATGTGATTGGTGTTGCTGCTACAACCATCTTCCATTGACATACCCTCTTCTGCTGTACAGCTGTATATTAGGTTGTGTTGCCTGTCCTCTTTCCCTGTGTGCATTCCTACAATTCATCTTTGTGTACAAAGAGTATTTATTTAAATTAAGTTATATTGTTAATTGATTAATTGAATTATTGTTTTATTCATTAACTTTGTACATATAAATCAAGTGTGCTACTATGTTTTTTACTCCTTGAAGGCTACGGCCGAGACGTCAGAGGAATACATTCGCTTTTTTCTGTTCTTCTTTTGTGGATTTGTGGATTTGTCAGAGTTGTTTTCTACAATTTATCTGCTGGTTTTTTGGTTGTTCATATATTTATGGCGAGCAATCCACAACTCCATTTGCCTCGCATTTTCAGAGAGACTGTGGATGGCACACAAATGTCGTTGGACAATTTTTTAGCCAACTCTTCGGATCGTGCTGAAAGAAGTTCTGCACAAAGAAATGTGACTGGAAATATTTCTAATGTCTGGGATAAATGGGAGGATGATAGGAAGAAACGTTTCCCTAATCCCTTTAACAGTGTGGGACGTAAATTACCGGCTTCCATTAGTATTGAAAGTAAGTCCCTGTTTGATGAGCTAGAGAAAAATATGTGGAAAGAGACGGCTACGTATTTTAACATCTGTGGCTTACAAAAGTACGTTGATTTGGAGATAACACCTAGGGGGTTAAGAGTTTATAAAGATCCAACTACCCCTTTTGACTTGCAAAAAGATACAGACATTGCTTTCTATAAACGTTGGGTTGCAGCCGCTCATAAATGTGTTTCTGAATGGGTACACATTTTGATTGAGCGTGACAGAATTAAGCAGCGTGAACTGGGTGTAGAGATAAAGAGACTGTGTGAAAATCTTACAGTTTGTACTTCTGCTCCAACTATGGATGACTTTTTGAGCAACATGAATGAGAAATTAAGAGATTATGAGACTTTGTTGCGTGAAAGAAAGAAAGTTAAGTTACTCAGGGATTTAAGTGATTACGAGAATAACAAGGCTTTTTTGTCTAGAGCCAATCGCAAGAAGCCACGTCATCGGGTGCATTTTCAAAATGACTATGGAAGGGTAGGTAATCACAATTCTTCGTTTTCAGCGTCTGAAGGGGGTTATACTTCCTATGAAGAGATGGACAATGCTAATATAGAATTTCCAACACTACCAAAGCCTCAACAATCTGAGGGATTTCATCAAACTTTTCGTGGAGAGACGAACAATGCCCGTGGAGGTCTCCAGGGGAGAAAACGTCAGCGGGAAGCACAAGGTTTGTCACAAAGAGAACAATTTCCACAAGGCGAATATAAAAGAGGTAAATGGTGATGTTTTTTCTTTACCTCCAAATGAAGATTATGTAATTAATTTGTCGGGACATTTTTTTACGGAAATTGAGTTAACTGTTCTTAACCGGGGATTGAAGTTTATTCCAACGGTACTGTCTCGTATACATGAAATGAAAAGTGATATCTACAGATTTGGTAGGAAGATTCATTTAAAAAGTTGTTTCCACAATTCACTAAATAATGTTAGTGTTGTGTCTTCCTTAGATAGTTTGGATTCTTCATGTGACAGTTTTCACACATGTGCATCTGAAGACATATATGATGCGTATTATAAATTTGATACTAATTGTATTAAGCAAGTCAGTAGTTTTGTTCCTCCAGTTTTAAATAATGATGTTGTGCATTTTGTTAATTTATTAAATTTCTCCATTGAACATGCATTTGAAGAATATATGAAATGTAGAGCTAATATACAGTATAATTTATGTCTTAAAGAATGGAAGGCTTTATTAAAACTGAGCAAAATGAATGAAATTGTTTTTAAGCCATCTGATAAAGGCAATAAGCTTGTTGTTATGCATTATTCCCAATATTTTAGAATGTGTATTGATCATTTA
>NC_056734.1:331175106-331192606 GCF_019279795.1 Protopterus annectens | reverse complement strand
CCCCCTGAGGAAATGAAAAGGGAAAAGGAAGCACAACAAACAGTAGGAAGTCAACCAGGGAGAGTCAGCAGAGCTAGTAAGTGGAAATAATCAGAATCAGGCAATTACACAGGCAGTAAACCAGCCCAGCCCAGCCCAGCACTTAAAACTCTGCAAACAACTTTTCACCATGTATTCCTCAGAGACACTGCAGCACTGCAGTCAGCTAAGAGAAGTGAATACTAAAAAAGCTGTACCGAGACAAAAAAATGTTAGGGGCTGCCATTGCTGTCATAAGGTGACATATGCAATATGCTGAGGGTGGTGACAATGGTAATGCTGCTGATCAACACCCAGTGCGGAGACGGAGAAGAGTCTACAGGCCGAGGGTAACCTACCAGGGGCTACATGAGCTGGAGATAGTGGAGCACTATAGAGTGAACAGAGACCTCCTGCAGCAAATTGTTGAGCTGGGCAGGCCACGCCTCACACACAGAACCAACAGAGGGGAGCCCATTCCAGTGGAAACCAAGGTATGTGCTGGCCTATGAATACTAGCAACAGGTACCTTCCAGAGACCAACTGGTGATATGATGAGGATATCACAGGCATCAGTATCCAGGGTACTGCACCAGTTCCTGGATGCCATGTCAGCACATGTCGGTGATCATGTATATTTCCCCAATTCCCGTGAGGTACTGGCCAGCAATATGCGTCTCTTCCAGCAAATAGCAGAATACCCTGAGATAGTGGGTGCAATAGACTGCATGCACATATGCATCAAAGCACCAGCTGGTGAGTGGGGTAGGGCCTACATTAACCACAAGGGCTTCCCCTCCATCAACTGCCAGGTCGTGTGTGATGCCCAGGGCATAATACTGAATGTGTGTGGTGGCTGCACTGGAAGCTACCATGATTCCCATGTCTGGCATCTAACGCAGCTGTACCAGACATTTGCCAATGGGGACATCCCACATGGTCACCTAGTGGGAGAAGCTAGCTATGCACTGGAGCTGTGGCTGATGACACCCATCAGAAATGCACACACACCTGAACAGGAATGCCATAATGAGGCACACGCACAAACACGAAATGTAATCAAGCATGTGTTTGGGCTGCTCAAGTCATGGTTCCGGTGCCTGGACACATCTGGTGGAGCCTTGCAGTACTCACCAACTGCATGTACCCAAATTGTCATGGTATGTGCTATGCTACATAATTTGATCCTGTGAAAACAGCTGCAGCAGGACCAGCATAGGCCTGGCCCAATCAGCCCCCCACCATTGCCAAGGTCATCACAGGCAGAGCGTGACTCGGAGGAAGAACAACCTGAGCCTGCCCCAGTAGGCAGAAGGAGGTGTGCCCAGTATGCTTTGGCCTTGGCAAAGAGGCAATGCATAGCACATACACTGGCTCAGTAGGAACCCTGGAAATGATACTTCACTCTGACCTGCACATATAGTAAAAGGGATGCCTAAGTCGACACTAACTGCTTCAAACATGTACAGGGAGTGTAGTATGTGCATCCGACATAGACAGCCCTACAGCACCACCTGAGGCATGATTGCCATGTGTCAAGCAATTTAAGGTAGCGCTAAACAGCATTTACCACCATGTAGTATATGCAAACAGAATTGCACACACCAGTAGTACAAGTGTGGTCAATGTCAGGTAATATTGGGCAATGTCCAGCGAAGTTGGTGAATATACAGCAATGTCGGACAAGCCTGGTCTAAGTAGGGCATAGCAGAACAAAAGCCAACATGCTTATATTTGCTTTACTGGCCCTTAAGCAGTCTGGTCTGCTCAGTATCGAAATATAAAGCAGTGATGGGCCTCGAACCCAGGATACTGTGCACCATAGTTAAAGTACTGAACCACTAAACCTTGACAGCATTGCACTGTTCAGCCAGTGTGAAGGAATGTTGATAAGTCTATGCAAAGTATCTCATGGAAACCCTGCAGGCACAGCATAATCCCTGTTGAGTTATGACACAAAGGTGAGTCCTTCAGTAAGAACAGAACTTGACTTCCAACACACACACAGTATAAATGTTAATATTGGTCATGTTCACACACACATCCACAAATGTAGTGGACTTCAGATCGCAACATACTGAAAGGTCACACTGGACATGCTCACACACTTGAATAAATGAGACATATGTCAGGCGAAATCCAAAATAAAAAGTAGAGCCAGCAAACTGTGTCCTGGTGAAAAATATATTTTATTAGTTAAACAACAAGGGAACAGATCAGTTTCAGCTGGCAAACCACACACAGCCTTCCTCAGTGTAATCATTACACTGAGGAAGGCTGTTCTGTTCCCTTGTTGTTTAACTAATAAAATATATTTTTCACCAGGGCACAGTTTGCTGGCTCTACTTTTTATTTTGGATTTCACTTGACTATTTTGGGCCATGCAATTGCACTCGCGCAGGAAGTACCTGAATTTTGTTGCACATATGTCAGGCAACAAAACATGGAAAGCCTGAACTGGGCATGCTCACACACTTAGGCCATGTCTGACTACAGCAGTGGGCCACACATCTGGCAGGTGCATGTGTTAACTCAGGAACCTCTCACTATCCAGAAATCTGCCCTGTACACACAGTTACATGACAACAGACACTTATATAATATAATGGAACCCTGTCATGATCAAACATGTTCCACAGATACCTAAGTTGTTCATAGAAACTGGGAAAGCAAAGACGATAAAGACCTGCAAACAGTATCAGCAGTAAATATTGTGCATCCTGAGCAGAAGCATAGGTTCAGAGGTTGATAGTAGGCTATCGGCCCTAGGGTATGTACAAGCCTAGCCAGAGTGTGTTTGGCGTTTCCAGCCCTGTCAGAGTACTACACTGTGCCAGTGAATAGTAGGTCACACAAGATAACCCATGTACGTTTAGGCTACAGTGCCTCTGTCTAGCAGGGACACAGAAGAGATCCCAGGGGTGAATTTGTGATTTCCCATCCATGTGTCCAGATTTGGCTTGAAGAGGGTCAGCGAGGGGCTATGTCTAATATGAATTGGGATTCTATTCCAGAGTGAGGGGAGCCTCTGGGAAATGAATCTGTCCCTCCAGCATGTCCTTTTTATTCCTGTGCTGAGGTTTAAGTCCCTGGAGCATGTATCTCTAAGGGACTTGGATTTTTGAGGTGGAGCATGTCCATTAATTCGGGCTTTGACATGGCTTTGTGTGTCAGGCATAGATTGCCTCTGAGTAGGTGGTAAGCAACTGAGTAGAGCTGGAGTTTCCTTAGTTGAGCTGCATATGACATCTGTTTGTAGCCCATGACCCTCTTGGAGAGGTACTTTTGGGTCTCTCCAGGTGCTGCAGGTGTCGGGTAAGGTACATCCCAAAAGGGCTATTGTATTCAAGTATGGTGCTGATGACTGACGAGTAGAGGGGCACAATGACTTCACTTGATGTAGATGCAAACCCGTTCGTGATAAGGTGGCATATATAGAAGGTGTTTGTAACCACTTTGGCAATGTGATTATCAAAGGAGAGATTGCTATCTACATTGGTCCACAAATCTCAAGTTATTACTTCTGTACTTAATGGATTACCATTTATGTGGTAATTTGTGTGCACCTTGTTTTTCACAAAGGGGATGACTATGCACTTTTTCGCATGTAGCTCAAGCTTGTGGCTCTGGCAGCAAACATCCATCACTGTGAGACCCTTCTGGAGGATGCTTGTGTTAGCTGGAGAGTCGATTATGGGCCCCAGTTTGCAGTCATCTGCGAACCTTGTCAGCCATAATGCCCCCGTGTTAGCCTGAATCTCAGAGAAGTATATACCGAACCAGAGTGGTCCCAGAACTGAGCCCTGTGGGATGCCACTTGTAACTGGATTGTATTTGGACATGGCACCTGCAATTCTGACAATGTGGGTTCTATCCCTGAGCTAGTTTGCAACCCATCTTGTGATATAGGGGTGGATATTTAAGCTGTTAAGCTTATGTATGATATCCGAGTGGGGTATTGTGTTGAACATTTTTGCGAGGTCCAGGTAGGCTGTGTGGACTACCTTGCCCTCATCCATAGCTTTGGTAACTGTTTCAAAGAAATCAACTAGGTTTAAGAGGCAAGATCTGCCCTTAACAAAGCCAAATTGGGTAGGGTCCAGTGTCTGGAGGCTCCCAATGTCTTTGTTTATGAGTTCCATGATAATACGCTCCATAGCTGTACAGACCAGACTAGTCAGGCTTATGGGGCGATAGTTCCCAGGGTCTGTTGTGGCACCACCTTTGTGGAGTGGAACCACTGTAGCTGTATGCCATTATTCGGGTACATATCCTGTAGTAAGGCTAAGTTTGAACAGTGACTTAATGTGAGGGTTCAGTTCTACTTGGAGCTTGTGTTAGACACAGCCTAGGATACCGTCCGGTCCCATAGCTGCTGCATTTTCTGCTTTGGTGAGGGCAGCTTTCACCTGTGCATCTGTGATGTCAGGGAGGTTACATTCAGTTGGGATAGGTATTTGTTCCTTTGTGGGTGAAAGGGGGGGGAGAGGTTTGTGCTGAATCTGTCTGCCAGGATGTTGGCTTTCTGTAGTTTCGGTATATTTTGTACCATTATGCAACAATTCAGAGCATATCTGGGAGTTTCCACCCATATTATGGACATAACTAAAGAAGGACTTATGATTATCTTTAGAGTCTAGGGCAATTTCCCTTTGGAAACTGGCCTTTGATGATTTTATGAGGTATTGAAGTTTCTTTCTAATACTGATCAGAGATGGCTTCCATTTTTGGGATTTTACTCTGTCATGTAGTAGCTTCCTCCTTCTGTTGTATAGCTTATTTATGGCCGGGGTCCACCAAACAAGTCTCCTGTTTTTGGAGGAGTGAGGCTTCATTTTATTTGGGATAGCACAATCCATGCATTCCTGCAGGTGCTCATAGAATGCATTTGTAAAGGATTCTGTGGATTGGCCTGTTATCCTCTGGCCTGTGGGCTTTGAAGGATTCCACCTCAGTCTTGAGAAGTGCAAAGTTGGCGTTTGAGAAATTCTATACAGAGATTTCCTTGGCTGGGGGTGGGGATGGGATATGGATGTCCATGGAAATTTGTTAATGGTCTGATCTTACCAATGAGGGGTTTACCTCTGGTGTGGAACATAGAGTCCCCATGTTGCCATGTTGGTGATGACCAGGTCCAATATGTTGTTCCCTCTTGTGGGAGTGGTGACCAGTTGTTCCATTGCATTACAGTTTATAACTTCAAGGAACCATTGGGAAAGTGTGTTTGGGCATGAGTAGTTGTTGCAGTCAATGTTTGTGTAGTTGAAGTCACCCAATAACATAGTTGTAGGAGAGACCTTGATATTCTCCAGTGTTCTCAGGAATGCCAAGTGGGGTTCCTGTAATAGGGAGGGTGTTCTGTAGCAGGCTACAAACTGAAATGCAGTTTGGCCCACTGTTAGTTGCACATGGATGGTATCTGATACTTCGTGTAGTGCCACTAACCTGGAGGTGTAGGTATCTTTGATGAATATAGATACTACCCCTCCTTTTGTGCTTTGGTCCGAGTTTTTTGTCTGAAATGATGGTATGAGTTATAATCTGGTAGTGCTGGGGTGCTCTCAGGAGCCTTGAACCAGGTTTCTGTTACTGCACAGACATCGATATTCTCCATACTGAGGAGAGCCTCAAGTGCATGCATCTTGAGGTGTAGACGTCTGGCATTGAGTAGCATTACCTCTAGATTTTGTATCCTTGGGTTGTCAATGGAGGTGTGTTTGTCCTTTGAGTCTCACCTAAAAAATGCACTATGGGGGTGGCAAGAGGCATGGCCAGTATACGAAAGCCTAAGGGTGACAGGTGTAAGCCATTCCTAGTGAAGCAACATGGCTTGTCAGGCATGTCATCCCAGGCTGACAGACACTGGATCCCCATTGAATGACACCAATGCTTTAGACAATTGTTTAAACTGATCATTTTGTCTGTATACTCTGGCATCATTCTTGGTGAGGGCAAGATGCTACCTAAGGTCAGGGTCATACCAGCCTGGGCTACATGATCAGAGAGCTGCTCTATGTCTCATGTCTTGTTGTCCAGGGAGGTACGTCTCATGTCATTCACACCTCCATGGACAATGACAGAGTCATACTTGTACCTGCTTTGGAGTGACCTGAGTGCTTGCATTATGTGGTGGATCCTGCCACCTGACAGGCAGCTTACAGTGACCCTCTCCTTGTTCAGTCAGTTGAGTGGTACGTCAGTGTGCCGGACAATAGAGTCCCCTATAACAACTGTATTTGGTGTGTTGTTTGGCCTTAAGGGCTGTGACTGTGAGGCACACTGATCTTGTGAGATATGTGATTCTTGGGTATTGTTGTGGGGTGGCTGTTGCTTGGGTATCTGTGGCCAGTATGGTTGCTGCAGGTGTTGGGTAAGGTACACCCCAAAGGTGGCATTGTAACCAAGCACGGTTGTTATTAGTATAGGGGCACAATGACATCACTCGATCTAGATGTGAAACCATGTGGGATAAGATTGCTTATATAGAAGGTCTGTCCAACCACTGTGGCAACGTGAATGTCAAAGGCGACAGTACAAATAAGTCATGTCCCCAATCACCTAACAACACCTACCATATGCAATGGAGTACTACCTATATGTTAATGTGTGGGCATGTTATTATTCCCAAAGGGGATGACTATGCAACTAATGGCATTTAGCTGTAGGCCATGGCTCAGGCACCAGTCATCCATCTCTGTGAGACCCTGTTGGAGTATGCATGTGGCAGCTGGAGAGGTGATTATGGCACCCAGTTTGCAGTCAAGTGTGAACAAGGTCAGCCATATTCCCCCTGTGGTAGCCTGTACATCAGACAAATATATACTGAACAAGAGAGGTCCCAGGACCGAGCCGTGTGGGATGCCACGTGTAACTGGTGTATAGTCAGACATGGCACCTGCAATTCTGACCATGTGGGTGCTATCCCTGATCCAGGTAGCAATCCATCATGTCAGATATGTGTCCATATCAATGCTGGTGAGCCTATGCATAAGGGCCCAGTGGGTTATTGTGTGGAAGGGTTTAGCAAGCTTCAGGTAGGCTGCATGTAAAACTGCCCCTATGTCGATGAACCTGTTAACCGTCTAAAGAATACAAACATGTTCATGAGGCAAGATCTGCCCACAACAACTCTGAAATGTGTAGGACACAGTGTCTGTAGGTTTCTGATGTCTATGTTTAAGAGTCCCATGACAATACGCCCCAAGGCTTTGCATAACAGGATAGTCAGGCTTATAGGGCAATATTGTCTGTGGTCCGTTCTGGCACCAACTATGTAGAGTGGGACCACTGTCGCTGTATGCCATTCCATGGTTACATATCCTGTAGTAACTCCGATATTGCACAGTGATGTAATGTGAGGGTTACGTCTGTCATGAAGCTCGTGTAAGATGCAGGCCGGGACACCAACTGGTCCCATTGATGCTGTAATGTATGCTTTGGGGAAGGCAGCACTCATCTGTTACTGTGTGGTGTCAGGGAGGTTACACTCCGTTGGTATGGATAGTTGCTCCCTAGGGGGGGTGGGGGGGAGACATCTGCACTGAACCTGTTTGCAAGGATGTTGGCTATGCCAGTGGGTTCAGGGTAAGTGTAGTCAGTATGCAGTAACTCACAGCATATCAATGAGTGTCCACCCAGGTTTCTGACATAACTGACGAAGGCCTTGTGATAGTCCTACGTGTCTGGTGCAATTGTCCGTGAGAAGAAGACATTAGATAAGTACATGAGTGATCATAGCTGTCTGCTAGTACAGATCACAGATGCGTTCCCCGTCTGGGATTGTGCTCTATCATGTAGTAGGTTCCTCCTGACATTGTACAGCTTATTAATGGCTGGTGTCTACCAGACAGGTCCCCTGCCATTGGAGGAGTGAATCTTGTTGTTATTTGGGGTAGCACAATCCATGCAGTCCACTAGGAGTCCATAGAATGTGTATGTAAAGGATTCAGCAGTCGGAGCTGTATTTGACACTGTCTCAGGGTCTCTGAAGGATACCACCTTGCTTTGATGAAGTGAGACGTTGGCTTATCAGAAGTTCAGAAAGATTACCCAGGATGGGTGTTTGGAGTGTATATGTATGTCCAGTGAGATAGATGTATGTTCTGACCTTACCAATGAGGGGTATATTTCTGGTGTGGAACATAGAGTCCCCATGTTGGTGATGATCAGGTCCAATATGTATTCCCTCTTGTGGCTGTGGTGACTGGTTGTGCCATAGCATATGAATTTACAAATTGTAGTGACAGTAGGGTGAGGTTGTTGCGGCATGAGTAGTATCCCCAGTCAATATTCATGTATCTGATGTCACCCAATATAATGGTGTTTGTAGAGACCATCATATCCTCCACTGTTCCCAGGAAAGCCGAGTGTGGTTCCTGAGTATGGGAGGGTGGTCTGTAGTAGGCAACAAACTGAAAGGCAGTTTCGCACAATGGTAGTTGTATATGTATGGTCTGTGATGCTTAGTGCAGTGCCACTAACCCGGAGGTGTGTGTATCTGTGATGTATATGGATACACCCCCTAGTTGTGTTGTCCTTTCCAAGTCCTGTGGTCAGAAAGCATGGTATGAAACATAACCTTGAGGTGCTGGTGTGCATATGTGACCCTGAACTAGGCGTCTGTTAGTACACATATATTGCTATCCCCCATACTGAGGGGAGTACTGAGTGGCTGCAATTTGAGGGTAACACATCTGGTGTTGAGCAGCATTACCCTTAGTGTTATTTAACCTGTAATGTCTATGTAGGTGGGTTTGTCTTTTGAGCCCTGCTCAACAAATGCACTATGGTGGTAGCAAGAGCCTTAGCCAGCATTCAAAGGTCCAAGGGTGACAGGTGCAAGCTGCCCATAGTGAAGCTACGTGGCATGTTGAGCATGTCACCCCTATGAATGACACCAATCTGTTAGCCAAGTGTTAAATGTGATATATGTGTCTGTATACTGTGACATCATACTTGGTGGATGTAAGATGCTAGACAAGGTCAGGGTCATACTGGCCTGTGCTACATGATGATACTGCTCCTCCATGTACCGTGTCATGTGGTCCAGGGAGTAACGTCTGAGGTTTTATGCACCAGCATGGACAATGATGGTGCCAGTCCTGTACTTGCTTTGTAGTGACCTGACTGCATGTGTTATGTGGCAGATTCTGGCACATGACAGACAGCACAAAGGGACTATTCCCTTGTATGGGCTGGTGAGTGGTACGTCAGTGTGTCTGACAATAGGTGTCGCCTATCACAAGTGTAATATGTGTGTTGTTTAGCCCGAAGGCAAGTGACTGTGTGGCACACTGACATTGTGAACTTTGTGAGATGTGGGTATTGTAGTGGGGTAGCAGTTGTGTGTGTGCCTGCTGTGGAGGTCTCTGCTGCTCAGGCAGAGTTCATTTACAGCATCCAAGTATGTGTATATGTGATAATGTGGTTTGAGTGCTGTGGCCAGAGGATATGTGAGACTGATATGTGGTGTGTATGGTTATCCTCACCACCTGATAGACTATGCCAGTCATGAGTTGAGAGAGTTCAGCACCCTGTATGTCTCTATAGGTGCATCTCACACATATATCTGGGTTTGTTGTGAGGAGGAGAGTCTTGTCTGTGTACATGAGGCAGATGTGACATTGTGTCTACATCACAATATTCACCAGCTGGACTGGAGAATGCACACAAAACTGACCCCTGGACATGCCGGGATATCATCATGACATACTCTGTACCAGATGACAAAGGATCAGTAGGGAGTTAAGTGTGTATAGGAGTATAACAGGGATAAGTGCTCAGGTTTGTTGGTGTTCTGTAAAGAGTAGCTGAGAAGGAGTCCAGACTGAATCATGACACCTCCGACAGCTATGTTATATATAGCAATGTACACACATATATGTCATGAGTCAGTGCCAACTGTACCTGACTGACAATGCTGACATCCTGACAGGCCCATATATACATACCAACCTCCCCCCGACGATAGTCCATATCATCATACCAGGAGATATCACATGTAGAATGGATGAACAGCTACCTCCAATGCTAAAAGCATGGCATCAAGTGGACTACATTGATTCCCAATACGTGTCATGCATAAACTACAGAACAAACAGATCCTGCACCTGAACAGTCAGCTGAACCTTCCCCCCTACACAGGATGTGGAACTGTTGAATGTGTTACAGCAACATATGGCACTCCACACAAGTGTTGGTGCAGAGCACACCATGGAAAGTACAGTCCAGTATGCCTATGAAGTATGATCTGCAAGGCCATGGAGTCCATCAAGGTTGAAGTCATAAACCGAGCTATTGGAAGCTGACATACACACAACCCTACTAACCATGGTATGTTCATGTGCAGATCATGGTTCCCAAACATGCTAGACTGTTTGCAAGGCAGCCAGACAGGACATACATCACTGAACACAGCTACACATGTCTCACATACACTTTGAATAGCCCTTTATCAACATCCCAGACACATGTAGTACCCACAAAACCAACAAGCTGTGCATAAATATGTGTTGACATATGAAGGAATATCGATGTGTCCACAGATAAATCACACAAGGTAAGGATTATGTGTTCCTGTTCCAGCTGTTGACACTTGACGACCCACATGGACCATTCCTGGAATGGCATAAAACAAAGTGTACACACATTACCATGTCCAGTCTGTTGATGTCACCACCCTAGAAATACAGACAGAGAAGGGTGACCACCCAGTAAAGCAAATAGCGTGCTGCACTAATGTGTCTCTTTCTAGTATCATAACCTAGTTAGGTAGGGGTTTGAATTTTACAAACACTGACTGTGTGTGTTGGGGGTGTGTGTATGTGTGCAATTGTCTTTGAAAGGAGTGGCCTTTTTGGAGACTGGGAAAACACACTAGAAGATGTACATTCCTCTTTGGAAAGACTGATGATGTCACCATCCTAGAAATACAGCAGGAGAAGGGAAAGCAGCCAGTAAAATAAATAGCGTGCCGTGCTAATATGTCTCTCTTTAGTATTATAACATAGGTAGGTAATGGTTTGAATCCTGCAAACGCTGACTGTGTGGGGGGTGTATGTGTGCAATTGTCTTTGAAAGGAGTGGCCTTTTTGGAGACTGGGAAAACACACTAGAAGATATACATTTCTCTTTGGAAAGACTGATGATGTCACCATCCTAGAAATACAGCAGGGGAAGGAAAACCAGCAAGTAAAGCAAATAGCATGCTGTGTTAATGCATCTCTTTCCAGTATCATAACATAGTTAGGTAGGTAGGGGGTTGAATCCTGCAAGGTGTGTATGTATGCAGTTTCCTTTCAGAGGTGTTCCTTTTTGGAGATTGGGAAAACCCAATAAAGGAAGTACATTATTCTTTGGAAAGTCTGATGATGTCACCATCCTACAAATACAGCAGGAGAAGGTAAACCAGCAAGTAAAGCAAATAGCGCTCCGTGTTAATGTTTCACTCTCTAGTATCATAACATTGTTAGATAGGGGTTTGAATCCTGTAAATGCTGACTGTGTGTGTGTCACTGTTGGTCAACATGATGTGGGATTTGCTTTTACTATGGTATGGCATAGTATGATGACAACAGTAAGTGCATTGCAGACATCAGGTATCTGCATGGCAAATATATATGTGTACATGTCCCCTCAATCAGTACATATGTGTGAAGCCTGCATACTACATGAATACATTTGTTTCCATTGACAGGTTGTGCCGCTGCTACTCAGATCGTAGGTCACATATGTATATATGTGACATGGCCATCCACTGTTGTGTTCTGTCACCAAGGTCATCTGTGGCACACACACCCATGACAGTTACTTAAGAGTAGTGTGAGTGAGGGTATATGGCTGGGGTATATGTCAGACATGGTCATACACAACAAAGTTTGCCAAGAATGGACAGTCTTTATAGGTGTACGACTGCCTTGTGGATATGCATTCAGACCTCTAATGTCTGTGATACACCTTGGGACTCCACAATACCTATGGATATGTGGATACAAAGGGACACATGACATAACATGGGTCTGTATATACACAATGGTACCCGGCATACATGTTAAGGGCTACCACCGGTGTGGTACTGACGGGATAGTATGTATAGTACATGAGGATGACTATGCCATAGTCGGCTTACTGCTATACAGCATGTATCACACAACAGGTATCTGTCTGTATGATACCCTTGTATAGGATATGTGTCCCATCCAGGGAATGCATTGTAGGCCATTCCATACATTCCCAGATTTGGATGGACACATCCCTAGTGTGTCTGCATGTACCTAAGGGGGCTATATGCCACACAGGTGTGGTCACAGTAATGGGAGGTGGTCATCACCACTGGTTAGTGTTATACTGTAGCACCGGAAGGATCCAATTGATACTGGGTTCCCTACTACTGTGTGTCATTTGTCAGGACATCATCCAATGATTGCTTATAGTCATGCTGTTGAGGTTGTGTATACTACCAGACTGCAAATCATTGACTGATATTAACGGTATCACCCGCAGCATAGTGTCAACCCATGTCATACACACGTCTACCCATGTTAGTACATAACTGTAGTAGAATGCATACTGACCATTGAAAGATGCAATGGGATGTTAATAATGTGTACGACAGGGTATGCCACACGTCCCATGTGTCCACTATGCACGTACATCCAGACAGTGCACACCCACCATGTTCACAGATGTACACTTGCTAATCTGTACTGCACACATCACACACGTACTGTCCACTCGCTAACACATGCTGGCAACACATCACACATCAGCCAAGTGGCACATGGGTGGATAATACATACTAGACCTAACAGTGGTGTAAACAATGCTACATTGACAAACAGAGCTTTGATGCATAATGTCTGCTCAGATATACCTACAAGGATGTAGTTAGACTTCCTTGTTGACAACTCGCTATTATTGCTACACTGCTATAGTGTCACCCTGTGCATCAGCACCTTGTTAGCCTGTCCCTCCGTTGATAATGCAGATGACAGGAGGCAGCACAGGTATCATCATATGCACATGGTGTTTTGTTGTTTGCCAGAGCCTGACATTGACCTATCCAATTGACATGTCTGTGTGTGTGTGTGTGTGTGTGTGTGTGTGTGTGTGTGTGTGTGTGTGTGTGTGTGTGTGTGTGTGTGTGTGTGTGTGTGTGTGTGTGTGTGTGTGTGTGTGTGTGTGTGTGTGTGTGTGTGTGTGTGTGTGTGTGTGTGTGTGGGGGGGGGGGACAACAGTACAGCATGGGCCAATGTTGATGTAATGTGTGTGTGTATGTGTGAGCCCTAGTTGTTTGCTTAATGTACGTGTGTCTGCATGCACACAGCTCCACCATGTGGCTGCCATATACGGTGGTTTGTGGGACAGCCACAGACTGTACCTGCTTGGCTGTACAGATCACAGTCTCTGGCCATGAACACAGTACCTGTGCCTGGCAGGGGTGCTACGGACGGTATCAGGTACCAACCCTGACTGGGCACTGTCATCAGAGGCAGAGGTATGACAACTGGACCCATGTCCCTGCTGGGACAGGCCAGAGCCACGTGCACGTGGTCTACTGGGATGGACAATGGACAGGCCAGCCCCAGCATTGCTGGGGCTGGTACTGCCACTACGGGAGCGGCTGTGAGCTGTGGGCCATCTGCGACCACTGCCAGCTGTTGCTGGCATGCGTCCGCGTCGACGTCGCAACCATCCTGCATGATCCTGGCTTGAGTAAGACATGTTGTGGAGGGCATCTATTGTCTCCCCCCAATGTCTATCAATGACCTCGATGTATGTCCGGATGCAACTGGCAAAGTCACGGATGCTGTCATTGATAGCGGTGTTATGTGCCCTCTGCACCCTAAGTCCCTGCCTGGTGTACCATTCCATACATGCCTGAGCCTGCATTACAGCCCGGAAAATAGTGGTCGTCGTAAGACCTGTGAGGGCACGTCTGCCAGGGGCAATACGTCCAGTGGTGCTCCCCCAAGAACCCCTGGACCTCCGCCTATGTGGTACCATTGCGGGTCTACGGCTATGGCTGCTGTGAGGGGATGCACGTGCCATGGGTACCACACTCTTCTAGTCAATGCCAACTATATGCTGTCCCTCCCCTATGGCCATTGGTGGTGAGGGATGTAATGGCAGTATGAGTGTGTGCATGGATGGGGTTAAATGCTGTGTACTGTCAATTGGTGGACCAACGACAGACCCTGTCAAATCTCCCTGTGCCAAAATACATGTTTCATCATCACCACTATCCCATGCACACATGCACACAGGCACACAGGCACACAGGCACACATGCACACATGCACACTCCTCACTACAGCAGATACACACACACACACAACAGACTTCCAAATCATACTCAATACTGGTTGAAGGTGGGTGACAGTATCACAAGGCAAACAGTCACGCACACGTGTCAGCATGCAAAATAAGTATTGCTCAAGTCCATGCAGTGTGAGTGTAGACAGCCATAGTTGATGACAGTGTACATGGCTGTGGTGCATGTGTGTACATGTTCAATGATTGCCTACACCCTGGAACACAATGTGTACAAGGACACAACATTTCTCTGCAAGTATTATAAGCTCTGCAATGTCCTGTGCACCATCACACACAGGTATACATACCATGGCTGCGTGTGTTATCTGTGTGTCACATGGATTTCCATGTCTGACTGCAGTGTCTGTGTCTGTAGCAGATAATTGTGGACATATGTGTAGCACATGCATGCTATGTACACACACGGGATGGGTGGTGCATGTATACATGATGGGATACCAATCCTGGACATGGCCATTGTAACAGCATGGGGTGTAGTACCATTAGCCATCATCATCATGCATCATGTGGTCAATCAAGGTCACTAAAGTGTGCTAGACCACCACCTAGCAAGCTGTACCTGAACCGCAGTGCCGTGGCTAAGTTCACAATTACACAGCCACATTGCACAAGGGTGTGTGAGGTGTCCAATAGGGAGCATTGCCTAACATGACTGTGTTATGTGTTGAGGAGTGTTGCACAGCCCCATGCTAGGCCCCTACCTCTCAGGTATGGTATGTGTGGTGTGTGGATGACATGTGGGATACTGAAGTGTGACCTGCCAGCGTGTGTCCGGTTACACTATGTGTAGCATGTTGAGGTGTACTGCACATGACAAACGTGTTATGTTGTGTACATGTGTGTCAACTATGCCTATCCAATGTGCAGTACAGTGTTGCCACATTTGTGTCTGATGCTCTGTGCATTGCATGTGACTGAGGCAGCTACTGACATTACTGTGTTGTTTCACGTCTCACAGCAAACATGCACAGCATGCATTATGAGTAGGTGTTTTATGTGTACATGGCCTACACCTCACCTATGACATGCACAGTTCAATACCAAGTTTAAAGTGTTAAAACACTCACCAGCATGTAACGTCTGCCCTGCTGTCACACCAGAGGGACCTGCAAGAATATGACACAGTTTGTCAGTGGCCACACCTGTGGCATTGCTACTGTGAGTCTGCTAAACTACAGTAGAACAACAGGCATAGATGTACAGATACTATTCAAATTATCAGTATTGCACACAAAGGCAGCACAACTGCTAAACACAGTACACATCTCACACATGCATAATCTAACAATACAGGTAATAGTAGTCTACAGCTAGGGCATGTTACCTGCACGCTCCATGTCACTATGCTGGGTGGTTCCGGCCTCCATGATAACACATGTGTGATGTTGTTGTTGCTGTAGGCCAGGGGCCACCACACTTAGCAGCAGTTCCTCCACTCTGGTGAGGGGGGATGTATGGCCACCCCACCAACTGTGGCAAGCTGTTGTCTGTGGATATCAGATGTACGCCGCCAGACATGTCTGATTAAATCACTGCAGTGATGGCGTACCTGCTCATATGTCCGGTTATGCATGCCTATGTCATTTACCCAAAAAACAAGTTCTTGCCACAGTGCAGTACGCTCCTGCTGGTGCTGGCTGGCCCTTGAAAACAGCAGGGTATAGTGCTGTACCAGGCTGTGGTGGATTTCCTGTTCCTCTGCAGCTGTGTAGCAGGGGTTCCTGTGATGAGCCATACGCCTGGAAGACAAGTAAACGATATGTGTGAGCAAGTCATGTGGCACACTTAACATTATACAGTGCAGATATCAGTTAACTGCCATATATAGCATCTGTTCATCTGTCAGAGGATACACACATTCAATACCACATATCAGTGCTCAGCCCACAACTGCTAGACAGTGCCTGCCACGCTCCATATGACACACCGTTATACACCAGTACTCGGCTCACTGTTTGGGATCATATCAAGCTAATGCATGCAGATATATGTCATCCATTGCAATGAATGTGAAGTACAGTTATAGTATAACCAGTAACCCACCCTAGCCGTTGATGCCATACCCCTACCTAACATATGTGCACAGTTGTTAATATAGCTGGCATACTGTTGTAACAGAGTATACATGTTGTAAGGTACACACGCAAACCCTGCATCACGCATGTGATTGCAGACATGGTACAGGCATCATTACACACATCAGGCATTCATACCATACACAAATGTATGCTAACAGAGATGAGCATTTGATATGTACCTTACAGTACTGTGTGCCCCTACTTACAGATACCTATGCCTGAGGAATGTAATCTGTGCAGACTGCAGGAAACACACAAGTCAGTGTTACCGGGGAATGTGAACATACACCATACTGTGCTGTTTACGCCTACAGATTCAGCTGGTACAACAGTTCTAATGTCGGATGGATTCACCAGCAGTACCACTTACTGAGCATACATGTATTGCGTCAGCTTATGATGGGACACCACAGTCATGCACAAGGACCTACGTCACAACATATACCATCCTACTATGTCTGCATCCCAATAACTGACACATCTTTCTCTGGCCTCACACGTAGGACACAAACGACCATGACGGAAACAACCTCACTCCTTGCTATCACACCATCACAGACCTTGCACACATTCACTGTCACACTCATTCCACCTCACATAGCTGGTATTGCACTGTGTACATGTCTGTGTGCATTGTGTCATAAGTAGGTAATACGCTATTGTCCCTGGGGCCTACAGCAGCCTAGCCATATGCTACCCTGGCCTGTGACACACATGTAATTAGGTTTCACTTCCTCCTGTCAACCAGATACACAGAGGTGATTCCCAGGGCATGTTACCTATCCCCCAGACAATCATCAGGGGTATGTCTGACATCTGCTACTGAGGAGCCTTGTTTGTTCATGCTGGGTGGTTTACTCCAGAGTATGGCATATTTGCCAATAGGAGCCTATCCCTCCAGCATGTGCTGTTGCGTGCACTAGGGACCTAGGCCGTGTAGCCTGTTGGGATTGTGAGGTGATGACATGGTGGTTGTCTGACTGCTATGGGTGCGGCATGCTTCTGTATGTTTGGCAGAGGTAACCTCTGGGTGGCCGGTACACAACGCACTGTAGCCTTGGTTATGTGAG
>NC_056734.1:331105106-331172606 GCF_019279795.1 Protopterus annectens | reverse complement strand
GGAGCATGTTCTTTCTTTTGGAATTAGGGAATTAACTGGCATACAACAGTAGTTATTGCAATGTATTCCTATGGCTTTCCTATTTTCCCTTTACATTCAGTCCTTGCAATGCTTGTCCGATTTCTTTATAGCAATGTATTCCTATGGCTTTCCTATTTTCCCTTTACATGCACTCCTTGTAATGCATGTTATATTTCTCTCAGCACCAAGTTATTGCATATATGCTGTGGCTTAGTGGTACATCATGCAGACTGGTGAGTCCAAGGAGTGGGGTTTGAGACTGACAAGGGTATTTTATTTTGCTGCTGAGCAATACAAAGGCCTTGTCATACAGAGTGACAAAGGCACTTTGAAGCAGTTGTAAGCAAGTTTGCACGGGTTTGCGCGATGCTTAGCGATGCTTAGTGTATTTTAGCAATACTAAGCTAAGCTTAGCTTAGCTCATTTTATGTTAGCAATAGTAAGCTAAGCTTGGTGGAGCTCATCATACCTTAGCAATGCTAAGCTAGGTGCACACATGCACACACTGGTGCAAACCCGCTTACTACTGTTTACAAGTGCTCACTCCTGCTAACCCCTGCGCTCATGTCTTTGACAGAAAAGTAAATGGGGAGATAGGAATGTGGTGATAAAGGGTGCTCAAAGAGGGGGAGACCGTAGGGAAAATAGCTTGGAATCGACACTATGGGTGTGGAGAAGGTCCATAGCTGCCCATTTCTTTACCAGCAACAGCTGTGCATATGCAATACATTAGGTGGGATATTTGAAACCTTCAACCCCTGAGAGAGTGGTGAGGACATCTAAGCATGTTGTACTACCAATTATGAATATCAGGCACACGCACTATTTGTGAACAGCTATACTGTCATTGGTACGTTACTCACATCTGAACAGTTTGTGGTTTGTGTTGGCATTAGCACAGTCTGCTCAGGATGACTGGACATATTTCTGTACTGTGTATGCCTACCTACACCCTTGGTTGTGCCTGACTACACTGGTATATAGTACCTTTGGGTAGGGGTGCAGAACTGCAGTGTGCATTATTTATTATTGTGTAATGTTTATCTTGCTGAACATGCAGAGTTGCTGTGTACCTGTACGTCTATGAAGGCTTGTAGTCTGTCTGAGTAGCTCCCACCTGTGGACATATCCAGATGGTAGACAGAGGTCAGCCTAGTATTATTTGACTGTGCACCACAGCAGTCTTTTCAGCACCTGAACAATGGCATTGTCACAGGTGGTTGCTAGCAGTACATGGCTGCATCTTTTGCTATTTCTGTTTTGTACTTCTACATAAGGGCATGCTTGTGGAATTCATTCTACAGCTATTTGCAGAGTGTGTAACAGCAGACAAGCTGATATGCCTGTGTGTTTCTGACTCTTCCAGGCCTCAGATACTCTCACGTATATATTTGAACAGCCTCAGGGAAAGGTACATATAAGTGGGATACAGCTGTGATATAGTTCTGACATTTTTCAGTTCAGACTTTGGGTGATTTAGAGCATTTCTATTACTACACCTTTTTTGATGTGCAAGCGGTGTCTACTCTCACTTATTGACATTTGTTATGAAGTGAGATTCAGCACCTTTCTGCCTACTGTTAGTACATTTCACAGGGAGTCAGAGGGGCACAGCTAACGTTTGTTTACTAATCAGTGTCATCACTGTAGAGCAGTCACTGTTGGGAGGTCTAGCCTGTGACCTATGCTAATATGCCAGTGTGTATCCTGCTCTGATACTGTGTGGGGTTTGTAAGCTGCTACTGTAACCTTATTCCCTACTAGCATGGCTGATTCTCTTTTCACAGTCATGTCATGCAATTCAACAACATCTGCTGGTTATGGCCCACAGTACAAGATTTGTGTTATGGCATTCCTATTTTCCCTTTACATTCCCTCATAGTAATGCATGATATATTTATTACAGCACCAAGTTATTGTATATCTGCTGGGGCTCAGTGAAAATTCATGCAGTCTAGTGTGTCCAAGGTCCGGGGTTCGAGACTGACAGGGGTATTTTATTTTGCTGAGGAGCAGACTACAGGCCATGCCATACAGAGTGACTAAGGCACTTTTAAGCAGTTGTAAGCAGGTTTGCACGAGTTTGCGTGACGCTTAGCTAAGCGCACACAAGCGCATACCCGCTGACTACTGCTTAAAAGTGCTTACTCCCGCTAACACCCATGCTAATTTCTTTTAAAGAAAAGAAAATGGGAAAATAGGAAAGTGGTGAAAAAGGGGGCACAAAGAGGGTAGGACAGTAGGAAAGCAAGATCGGGATGTGCAGGAAGGATGTAGGAAAGGCCCATAGCTGCCCAATTCTTTACCAGCAACATCTGTGCATGTTAGAAATGTAGAGTGAGATTTGAAACCTTCCACCCCTGAGAGAGGAGTGAGGACAACAAAGTATGTTGTACAGCCAATTGTAATTATCAGTTTACATGTCCAGCAGACATGTGTGCGAAATGGGCAGCTATGTATGGGGCGTAATTTTTTTGCGGGTATAGATTGCCCTTTTTTTATTTTTTTTTCCGGTAAGAGTGGAATGTGAGGTAAAGGAAGTAGGAATATTGAGGGAGGTGGGTTGGGGAGGTTAACAGACCAGACAAACAAGACGTATACAGGGGCGGAGTATGACACATGTGGTGGGTACACACAATTGACGGGGACGGATGTTTGGATATCGCAAGCCCATGAGCCCACAGATGGCAACAGTGGAACTGAGATCCTCACCCATGGGCAGTTACCACTGTGCCTTTACAGCCCAGGCCAAGGCTGTGCTGGGGGCTGGATAGAAGGGGCAGGCACACCAGTGAGTTGTGCCACTCTCGCCTCAAGCTGGGGTAGGGGATCAATCACGGAGCGCCTGATCTCACTACGCACCACAGACCGGACCCTTTGGAGGGTGAGTCTAGGCTCTCCTCTGGCCACGCTTGCAGAGGGGGGGCAAGCCCCATCCCCTGCTGCGCTTCCACCCGAAAGTGGCACAGGGCCACTGGAGGAGGAGGTCCCGGGCTGGGCACTGGTGCCAGGTGCAATCGCCAGCTGAGGTGGGAGAGGTGGGTCCGCTGGGACCCGCCTTCCCAGTTGTCCTATGTTTAGCAGTATTTAATGGTATTTTGGGTTAGTAACAAACAACACTATTCCAAATTTCAATAATCAAACAACAAGCCCAGTGGAGTGAATGCTCAGCGGTATAATGGAGATACAGAAGTAATAAAAATGAAGTCAGCCAACTTGGTCATGGCAGAGTGGGAGTATCGTTACTTGTTCCAGAATGATTTGTACAAGGAGTTTGTGCCCTTCTACAGGCGATTTGTAGATGATCTTTTTTTCATCTGGAGGGGCACATCGGTACAACTAGAGAGTTTCTTTACACAGATCAACAATTCCATCACATTCCTGAACTTCACTATGGAATGGTCCAACACCACCATTCCCTTCTTGGATGTTTATGTAGACAAACTACCTGGCGGTATTGTCAACACAGGTGTGTTCCGCAAGACTTGCTACAGGAACACACTGTTACACCGCTCTAGTATGCACCCGGCTTTTGTCTACAACAACATTGTGAAAGGACAGTCTATGCGTGTGTCCAGATACACACCTGAAGACTCTCATCTGGAAATGGAATTGGAGGATCTTGGCATGAAATTTACAGAACGTGGATACAGCAACTTGGACATCATCAGAGGGATGGATGACATCCATAGCCTCAGGGAGAACAGAGCGAAGCCCTATTTTTCTGAAGGCGCCACGGAATTATACACAGCTGACATGAGTAACAATCATATTCAGGATGGTTTTCACATAGACAACAACATCATTTTTCCCATCTATTATACTAGAGATATTGGTGCAGTCAAAGACATTTTCTCCAAGCACTGGCATGTCTTGTCAGTAGATCCCATTATTAAGGGTCTCACAGGTGAACGACCCAAGTTTGTCTACCGTAATAAAAAGAACCTTAAGAGTCTGCTTTGTTATCCAAGAGCACACCATGTCCCTTTCACCACACAAGGGCCCTACATGGCACCTTGTAACAAATGCAATTTCTGCTCATATATCCTCACTGATCCTACATTCGTTTATCCGGCTGGATTTGGTACATACTACATTCGGACGAAGGGTAGTTGCATGTCCAAAGATGTAGTTTACCTTGCTTCCTGTACATCATGTCCAGCCTACTATGTAGGCAAGACGAACCGGACATTGAGAGACAGGATCCGAGAGCATGTATACCATACCAGGAAGGGCAATTTATTCAATGCTTTAGCTAAACACACCAGTGAGGAAGGTGCAGAACATCAGTTTAAATTCAGGATTTTAGAACAGATTTCCAAAACACATAGGAGAGGAGACATTAGCAACTACACTGAAACCAGAGAAATTTATTGGATTATTAAATTCAGGGCTGATTTACCACCAGGATTAAATGGGAAAGTCCCTTTACGTCCTTTGCTGAAATCCAGGAGGTTAGGGAACAGGAGATGTTAGTACAGACAAATTATTGTTTTGTGTCTCTTTGATTTTTTTGTCCTTCCTCATTATTTATTTTTATATGTTTTTATTGTTTGTATGACATTAAGAATACCTATATGGTCCTGACATGATATATATATATACATTTATACATTTTTTATTTGTAGGTACTATGAATATTATGTCATTTTAGTGTGATTTTAAAATGAGTCTTGTATCTTTAAATAGTCTGTGATCTCGGCGCCCTTTTTTGTGCATTTAAACTAGTAGCTTTCAATGTTTTTTGTTACAAGGTCTGAAGAAGCTATTGCGAAAGCGCTTACCTGTTTTTACCAATTAAACCTGCTTTTTACCACGTTCTGCCTATTTTTGGATTTTCAGTCATCATTAGTTATTGGGCTTGGAATATCTTGGAACGTTTTTGAGATTGGATTCATTGGAACCCTTCATTGTTTTGCTCAGCGGTAACTGACTTCATTTTTATTACTATTCCAAATTTGTTGTAACAGCATGCATTAGTATTCCCATTAACCAAACACACATGAGTTCCAAACGTTGAACAGCAAGCATAACACATGCATATTTAGAACAACAGTGGACATTCCAACAGCATGCAGGGTTGATTGGTGGCAACAGGCCATCAGGTTTGGATATGTGAACAGGGCACATGCATCAACGTACACGCAGATATGTATGAACCAACAGGACAAATGTCCATAGGAATTAATTGTGAATACACATACCCAGATTGGTGTGGAATGGCATCATTTGTGAACATAACATAGGGTGGTAAAATATTACATTAACAACTTAAAATACCTATACGTATACTGTACATTCTTACTAGATGCAGATATATATCCCCTACATGTATTAGTACAGTTCCCTGTATATAACCTTAGAAATGTTGGTGATGGAGATGTTACTGCTACATTAATATACATTCCATTTGTATTCATCCTGCTACAATTGAACAGTTACGTACAGTTCTAGCAAAACACTGACATTTGTGGGATCACAAGCACAAGCAGCTCATGTACTGGATTAACAGGTAAATACTATACATGAAATAGTTGAGGACTATAAATATTCCTCTGAGATACTGGCATTCCCATCAGCCAGTTTATATGGGCCTAGACAACTGTAGATGTTCAGCATTTCATACAACCATACTATCTCCATAATGCAAGGGTACAACAACATATCCAAAATGTGAGACAGACACAGTCCAGGTATTGTACTTTATTAAAAACATTTCACTCTTTGGTTGTGGCTGTCTCATTCATTTCATTATGTAGTGCATGCAGTATACCTTTATTCCAGACTTCTTACACCTTTATTGGTAGCTTCAAACTCTTTCTCACACTCTCTCACTTATTTTATATTTACATTTCAGGATGGTACTTAATTCCAGGCTTTATTAACATTTATTACTGGGTTACAACAATCCTTTCCAGCTGACTCACTTATTTCATATGACAGTATATACAAGGATGTATTCAAGACTCGTCTGTCCTTTATTGATGGATTAGAACACTCATTTTCGGGCTGAAGCAGTTATCTGATATTACAATACAGGTGGAAACTCTATTTGAGACTTGTTTACTCTTTATTAATGGATTACAATACTCTTTTTCAGGCTGCATCACTTATCTGATCTTAGAATACTAACAGAAGCTTTATTCTAGGCTTATTTGACCTTTATTACTGGGTTATAACACTGAATTCTTTTACAGTCTGTCTCACTTATATTCTATAATAATACCAGCTGAATAATTACTAACCTGCCTGGTGGCGCAGCCTTAACAGCCTATCAGCATAGGCTTGCTGATTTGTGGAACTAACACCTGCAGCTGTAATATAAATGAAGGGATATTGGAACATACCTATCCATACTATAGGCTAGGATAGCATTTCTTACATACTTAATTACATGGATACATAGTCAGTAGTGGGGCATTGGGCATATGACGGGCCTCCTGGATCCATCGGTTCAGTTGTTCCTCCTTTCGACGCTTCAGGTCCGCATGGTGGTGACAAACCTGATCACCAGTCCTGGGAATGCCTGTGGCACTGGTAAGATCATGTGCCAACTGGTTCCACGCCTCTGCCTTGTATGCTCCCCATTGAACCTGGCCCTGCATGAGTCGGCCTTCATGTTGGTGGACTAGGAGCCAAACCATATATTTAGACTCCTCAATGCCCCACCTTTGCATTCTAAAGCAATTATCCTCTCCGAAGCCTGCCATCCTGACTGCAAGTGGGTACCACAATCAGTTATGGTGAGTATTCCTGCCTATGGGGCTTAAATATGCCGCATTTCCCACACTTTTTTGTGATTGGCCGTTTCTGAGAATTCTAAGCTGACTGCAGACCTGCTTAGTAATGGTTAATCTACCATTTCTATGTATATGTATGCTAATAGTGGCTGTTTCTCCTAAGCTGTCATGGCTTAGTGGTTCTGTGGTTTGGTTATGATGCACAGTATCCTGGGTTCGAACCTTGTCACTCTTTTATTTTAATACTGTCTAGACAGGCTAGGGGGTGTGGCTGCATTTAAGCAACCTAGCTCTACTTTGCTCCGTGGTGCCCTACGGTGCCCTGGTTGGCACGGCGCGCACGTCTGCGCAAACACATTGCACTGGGTAAAGCGTTTTTAACCTTTGGGCAACTCTATTGCGCTGGGTAAAGCGCTATTACACTATAAGCAATTCTGTTTAGCTGGGTGAAGTGCCATTAAACTATGGGCAACTCTGTTTAGCTCGGTAAAGCGCTATTAAACTATGGGCACCTCTGTTTAGATGGGTATAGCGCTATTAAACTATGGGCACCTGTGTTTAGCTGTGTAAAACGTTGCTTAACGGCAGGCTATTATATATCTGGGTCTTTTAAAAATATGTCTTTTGCTCGCTGATACATTGGCCATGTCACTGCTTTTAATACAATTTTAATCATATTTGTCTGATATTATTTCAAATACTGATTTAAAACATAAATACGAAGGGTAGTGGTGGGACTTGAACCATGAATGCCTTCTCTTTGTGCATATGCTCTACCATTACACTATTGCTATTTGGATTAGTTTGCGTAAGTAGTTCTTATATGCTCTTCAATGTCACAATTGCTAACTGTGGTTAAGCAATGGGCACACCCGCGCAAACAAGTGCAAATATGGGCAGCTATATCGTGGATTTAAAAAATATATATTTTTTTCCGTTTTATAACTCTGATGGGGGGGTTACAGTATCAGGGAGTGTGGTGTTGGGTGCAAGTACATTTGAGCAGACTCGCTCTTGTCTGTTGACATTATGCTTTTTAAAACCTTGCAGGGGCATGGACTTTTAGATTGCTCGGCAGTCAGACATGCCCCCTGCTTGCCTACTTAGTCCGTGTAAGAGTTACGGATGAGTCAGCATGCTCTCATGAGTATTCATGGCATGCTGACGTCATGCCGTTCAACTGCAGCCTCCGAGTAAGACATATTAAGTCTTACACGGAGGTTTCGTGAATCCGGCCCAATATCTTTTTCTTTGGGCTACTGACACTTGGAGAATATCACCTTGGCCACCTGTACATGAGCCCTCAATAATATATTTCTTGCTGAATTAATATGTTTATTTAATGGTCATTAAAACATTAAAATATACCCTTTAAATGCTATCAGTGCTAAACAAGTGCAGTAAAATATTGACCTATAGACTGAAATCTTATTGAAAATTTCATTCATGAATTTCCGCTGTTACATCAAAGGGGAGTGTCTGCAAACACTCATGTAAAACTGTATTGTTCCTTCACTACATTTTTTTCAAACAGTACCCTTATCATAAAAGAAAGATATGTAATTTGAATCCATTAGACTTCCTGTCCAAATTATATCTGAAATGAAGTAGAAAAGCACTTTAAGCATCACTGTTTTTGAAATACAAGCTAAACATGATGCTGAGTATAACCTTAAAAGCTTAGACAAACAGTGCTGCAATTACTGTGTACAGAGATGAACCCACACAATAAAATTAAAGCAACTAATGCAAACTTTTAAAGAGTAATGTTGACACTTTTAATTTCTTTTTGAAAGGTACAGAATAACACTAAGTGACTCACCTTCTTTAAATGTCTGAATTAATTCTCTTTTGCATTTCATGGATCTTATAATATATTTACAGCAATAAATAATCTGATGAATTTGAATGAAGTTTATCCCACAGAAATTCTGTAGACCAAACTTTAATGAGATGACAAGATTTGTGGCATTCTCATTTGTAACATGTGCTGTGTCCAGTGTGTGTGTCATCTATATTTTATTCAGGCAAATCATTTAAATTTAAAGAGGGACAAGTGCAGCAGTGAAATAAATTCAAAGTTGCAAAAATGGGGTATATAAAGTATAAAGATTTAGATCAAAAAGAAGCAATCTGTATAGTCAGTCATAATGTACCTTAGAATGCAACCAGAATCTAAACATACATAGATCATATTCCATTTTACACTGTTTGGGAAAAGGATACTGTTTTACTTTTCCTCTTTCAGAAACAGTAGCGCTATTGAACATCTACTTTTAATAGATGTTCTTTTATCACTTTGTGGTCTTATATTGACCTGAGTAAAATAAAGAATGCATCTCTCTTAAAGGCCTACTCTCTCCAATGTACTTAACTTTAACCAAGAGTTATTTCTTTTCCCTTATGTATCTTCTAGATGCAGCTTAGTGACCAGAAACCCATTAGGCCCTTTAAATTTCATTTCCTTTATCCCATTCCAGAAATCATGAATGTCCCAAAATGTTATTATTTTCCAATCAAAATTTCACATTCTTGCAGCTAGGGAATTGATTCGACCTATATGACAACGCATTCTCCATGCATTTCATGTTTAGTTGCAATCCACAGTGAATAAATTTTGCTGCGGTCATTAGACTGCCATAAAGTACACATGATTGTTTAAATAAAACTGTCTTCCAAATAGTTACTTGTTGAAGAACTCATTATATGCAGAACAACATGAGTTATACTGCAAAAGAAGATAAATTGGTGAATGCTCTTAAATTAGTTGGTGAAGTACTACTTTTTGCAATGTAACTACAAAAAATTAAGGACAGTTGAATTCATCTGCCTTTTGAGCTCTTTGAATTGACAGCTGTCAGTCCCAGATAAATGAGCAGAGGTATTAGACTTGCATTGCAACTTTGACACCTTGCAAGAGAGTGGGCACTTGAAGTTGCCCAAAACTCCAATTTTATGTATTTACCAAAACCCACGTAATTTACCCACTACACAAGAAATAAGATTTAAATGTACTGTGAAAAGTTGTATAGCAGGCTGCATTTAATTAATATTTAGAGTAATTCAGTGAAATAAAAGCACTGGGAATGTTTCTAGAGACAGTCTAAGACGCAAGTGACTAACAGTGTTTTTACTATAATTAAGGCAAAAACAAACCCATTTCTTTTATTATTTAATTACTTGTCAAACTATATGGGCACAAACTGCACTTAGGAAACAAGACAATAAAGAATGAGGAACAAAATCATGCCAGTATAGCAGTCTCCATTACAGCTATTTTGGGAGTATAACAAATTAAAATGCAATATAAAGCAGAGTGATTCTGCTGCACATAATGTAAATATATGAAGATTTATTTTTTTTATCTTCATTGGTAGAGTTTTTCTTTAAATTGTAGAACAAATTCAAAAAACATAGCTAGGTTATCTGGTAACCTGTGCAGTTCCCCAAACTGGTGTTTGGATGAAAATGGGACACCCAATGTACATTGCACAATTCTGAGTACTTGCAGAATAAGAGCAGACATGGGTTCACATGTATAGTTTATATGTGACATGTTAGACATGGAAACTAGATATATTGCCATAGATCAGAGTCTAATAACAATATGGTATCAGCACATTTAATAGAATGCTATCCACAGTCAATGTCAGAAGAGCAGATATGATGCATTTGCCCATGATGTGCACCAGTACCACTCTGCCAGCATGTTCTATTATATGTGCAGTTTTCATAATATGCATTCATAAGACATCCTTATGAGTAGATGTCTGAAAGTATACTTTGTATGTTATACTATAAGTATACTAAAGGCATTCCAGAACATGGAGGGTTTGCTAGCACATGATCTACATGCACAGCATGCCACACGTTATTCTACCAATGTGTAAACACCTTTAGCTAAAGTCTCCACCACCATATGGATGGGAAGTGTGGTAGACCTCCACCAGTGCAAAAGGGAGTATCGCATGTGCATATTCCTGACAGTTGGTGGTGTCTGTGTACCTGTCCAGCACATCTTACAGAGGGTATGACAGTGATATTTCTAGCTGGGAGGTGGCAATTTCTGTGCATGCCTGAGGTGTTCCTGCACCCATGCTACACAGTAGCACATTATGCAGACTAATGGTAACTGCAGTGTGTTGCCACTCTGTTGCATGATTTGTATGTGCTGCAGACATTTAAGGCTGCTCATCTGCTTATAAATATCTTTTTTGCACAGAGGCTGGCTTCGGCATGTCTAGCAAGCAGAGAACCTCTCTGCTAAGTTATGTCTGTCATACCCACTAGTTGGGATAAAAGGATAAGAGTTGTTTCTATTGAATTTTGAAATGTTCTTGCAACAGTGGTGCAAGTTCCTCTAGAAATGTAAGTTGTTAACAACAACAACAACAACAACAACAACAACAACAATGTTTGTCTGTCCGATATGCAGAGTCCTTGACACTATGACTAAGCTAACTATCACCAGTAGTAAATGACTCAAGAAAACACTGGCTAGTAGGATGAGGTCTATATGCACTAATCCTCACAGAGTTCCTGCCCTATATGTTCTACAATCTATCAGATATGACAGGGTTGCACATATCTGGAAGTGCACCAGACTGCACACTGACATTGTGGCCATTTGCCTTAGAATTAAGAGACACTGAAACACTGTGTCACTTTGAAGATCAGAAAAGTCAGCAGTGCCAAAGAAAAGAGCATAGCTGCCATACTTAGTTGCTAATGAGTTTGGGTGCTGTGCTTATCACTACTGGGTACATATCACCATGGGATTATAATTGTCTAAGCCACCTCACCCTTCCAAATCTGATAGCACCTCATGTGTTATCATGGCCCTGTCATGGCTGCATTTGATCAATGCGCAGCATTTATTCCATACCTTGGTACATTATTATTTAAACAGGTGAGTTTGATATTACCTTGTCTATGATGTGCTATCCAGTATTTCGGCACCATGCAGTTTCTCACTATGATATATAGCTTTGCTCATCTATACTTTTTAATTACACCTGTAACTATTATCCAAAGTATAACAAGATGCTACTGTAACGAGCTCTACGGAAATAAACAGTCATAAAAATACCAAAAGACACCTGCAATGAAACCAGATGAAAAAAAAAATACTTCAGGAGACAAATTCATTGAAAATTTACATTTAACAATCCACAAAAGAAAGACGGTGTTGGAATTTTGTTAACATAATCAGTGTGTTCTTTAGTCAGATCTATTAAGAAATACAATAAGCTACCAGTAAGTATTTAAAGCACACAAAAATGTGTGATAATGAACTTTTTCCTTAAAACAGCAGTGTCAAAGGGGCTAACAGATACATATCAGTTCTCTTATGAAAATGTTTGCATTTTTAACAATAAGCATGTTAAAATTTATTACGGCATATTGAAACATTCAACAGGTGAAAAGTGAAATAAAATCATTGTAGTACATCCAGTTTGATATGATATCATTCAACCATATCAACTTAAATGTAGAAATGCTGTTCTAAAATTATGTTTCATTATACTAAAGCATTGAATGTTTCATTTTCTAAATATGGTTTAATAGCAGGCTTATTGTGTAATAAGTTAAGCCTTTACAACTGAACAAACATGAATTTGTTACAAGTCAGCATTGCCATTTAAAGGAAAAAGTGGAATATATGATTGTGTGTTTTCTGTGGCTTTTTAATATGTATTAGTAATATAAGAAGCAAATATACATGTGAATAGTTATGGATACATGTTACATAGAATGTACAGTGAAAAGCCACAGTAAAAATGCTTTAGTGTCTTATTCCCTTTTCTGCAGCTCAATAAGGGAGATGACAGGTACAACACAGATGAGCATCTCTTTTTCTCTATGATGAATAGGCTAGATTGCTGTTCTTTTTTGTCATCCATATTCATTCTCCTTAAGTAGACCAGTCTTATTGTCAGAATATCTGCAGCCTCCTCTTCCCATTTATTCATACAGGCACAGAAATGTCACCTACATCCTATGTGAGAAGGACATTCTAATTATATTTATTTATTTTCTTGGATACTCTCAGCTCGTGATGGCATTGCTACTTTGTGTTAGACATACAGTCAGCTGATGCTGGTACACTGTTTCTCCAAAAGCTTAAGTCCCCTGTGTAGCAAAACCACAGTAAGGTGGTCACTTTATCCTGGTTCCCCCAAGTTCTTATGAAGATGATTTGGTTGAGATACACTTATGTCTACAACTCTTATTAATGTATAAGATAAGTGAGAAGCAAGCATATTGAAAGCAACTCGTTTCTCTCCTCGATTCAGGCCATGCCTTTGCTATCCTAGATATTATTCAAAGGCGGGCCGTTGGTACTGTGGGTTGATACTTTCTGCTTGTATTTGGTGCTAGCATGAACAATAGATAAACAGATCTCCTCCCAATATGGCTACTTTTTCTTGGTTTGATCTTTCATCTCAGTAACTTTTTAGTGACATTCAGACTTGAGACTTTCAAAAATACAAACAGCACTGGAATCTGCTTCGGTCTCTGACCATCTCCTATCCATCTGATTTTGATGCCCACGATTATGAATAAACACTGAACTATATGATCTTTATTTATTTTTAATCATCTTTATTTTATTTGCATGCCTAATGCTAAAGAAAATGAGGAAAAGAAGAGGGATTAAAACGAATAAAAAGCGACTATTGCCCAGTTTAGCAAGGAACACAATATTGTGTTTCAGCATGATTATTAACTATAACGTCTTTCTTCATTTAAAAAGTTGAGGTTCATTGATTTTAATAATGGTCTAATGAGCACAATATTGTATTTCAATAAGATATTATTAGTTGTAATACATATCTTCATTTGCACATTCATATTAATTAATTTCTAAAAAACAGTATCTGCTAATTAAGCTACAGAGTATTAAAAAGAAATAAAATGCTTATAAAGAAAGAAAGGCAACAACATGAGGAATTTTAGGACAAGCAGTGGATATGAAACTGAGAGATATACTGGAAGTAGGATCCTACAGTATTTAGTTGGTTAGGTAAGTAGGTAGCTAGTCACTTGTTTGTTTTTTTATGTATTTAGTTTTAATTTTCATTTGCTCACCTGGTATTTTTTTATGTATTTAGTTTTAATTTTCATGTGCTCACCTGGTATGTTTTTTTATGTATTTAGTTTTAATTTTCATTTGCTCACCTGGTATGTTATGTTGAGCTAAAATGTCCTTTTCAGCAACTTCCTGGGAAAGGGGTGTAGCATACCATAGTTTTTTTTAATATGAATATTTATAAGACATGTTTAAGTATTTACTTGACCATAAAGAAGTCATGAATATATATATATATATATATATATATATATATATATATATATATATATATATATATATTAGTCAATATTTTACAACATATAATTTTGCCCATGTTTAGTTCTGCTCTATATAAGTATTTTTATTATTTTATAAACACATATCCAGGGATTCAATAAACTCTGTGTAGGCTTTACATAAAGCATAAACAGAGTTTACATGTTTGCGTGGTGAGCAGTGGCGCTAATTACATATTTATGCCATGCACAGAATTTACACGTAAACAAGCATGGCTTCACGGCTAATAAAAGTGTTGCTGGCAAGGAAACCATGTAAAGTAACATGGATAGTAGCAGACATGTAGACCTGTTTAACTATGGGAAAACTAGGTCTCCATGATTGCTTGAGATGCCACAATGATTACCAGTGTTAGTAATATAGCAATATATATGCTCCAAATATATTACAGGACAGTGTATTCAGTGCAGAGTATTGTGAAGTTCAATTTCAGGCATTCTATGCAAAGGTTTTGTAAATGATCAGTAAAACTACATGGTCTATCATTTAAAATAGTCAGGGGAACTGTGTGTATTGAATAGGGACACAGAGATGAATCATTGAAATGAACACAGGAAACAGGACAGGTGAGACATCTTAATGTACAACAGATGAGGAAATGTAAATAAAGACAGTTGTAGCAGGAACACTAATCACATATCGAAATGATACAGTACAAATATTATTGTGAAAATGTATATTATGTGACTGTCACACAAGGTGACATAACAATGGAGAAGATGTCTTTGTTATATAAGCATCCTGACATGAACAATGGAGAGGACATGTATCAGGAATGTTATATACAATAGAGTTTAGGTGCATATTCTGAATTTGTGCAAAATGAGTTGTCTGAATATGACTGCAATGTCTGCATACGTCTCCACCAAGTGAACAGGCTCATGGATAACAGTAAACAGAAGTACGCACAATCTTGAGCAATAACAGAATAATACTGCCATTAATCCCATGTCTATGACATAACATATGTGATTCTGAGTGATCATAGATGGTTCTGCATGAACACACTTGTGCAACTATTATGAGATGTCATCAATCTAGGAGGGTAATTGAGCATGCCATCCTAATACTGTAATATCTGCTGGAGGTATTAGGAGATAATCTGCTATATCTGTATGTGACATTATGATCAATCTAGGCTAGTTGACTGGTGTTCATGGCATATATATATATATATGTCACAATCCACTGTGTCAAAAATATAACCCATGCTCTCAATGTTGTGAAACAGCTATGTATGTACTGTGTGCATCACCAAAACAGGTGTCACACATGCATTTGGTATATCACCTTGATGAGGGTTCTGCACCATCAGACAGTAATGTTTATGCAACAAAAATAATACATAGATATGGCCAATAAGATGTGTGGGAGCTCACTGTGGCAAAGGTTGTACACTTGAGTTATGCATCCCTGGAAGATGTGTAGGGAGGTACATGGAGAAGGGTGTATTATACTCAGTTATTGGTGTGATGAAGGCTGTGAACTATGGAAGCATTATGGCCTTTGATGTGGATGTTCTGCACATACTCAAGAGTTGTGTTACATAAAAAGGAATATTATGCATAGCATCTAGCTCAGTACACAGGTCACATTCCACTTGGTCTGCTCACAGGGGTGTGATGTCTACATTTTAATGGGTTGTGCATTTGTTTTCATAACATAAGAAATCCCCCCATGTTTTTGTTTCATCTTGTATTTTCATGGCTGTGAAAGAATTCTTTGGTGTGTGTTGATACTGTCTGTATTATACTAACATCACAGCAGAAGTCTGACTTGGAGAGTGTCGGATAGTACTTTATAAGTGATGACATCAACAGTGTCTGGTGAGAGGAAGATGGTAATAGCAGTGTCTGAAATACTGGTGTAAAATGCTCTCTCTAGTGGCAAGCAAGTGCACAAACACACACAGGCACATGCGCACCACTTGACTGCAATGAGAACAAAACCCCTACCTATCTAAGTAAACTGAAGAACCACGGCACAAATTTGACTTGGAGAATGTTGGACAAAACTTTATAAGTGATGACATCAGCAATGACTGGTGAGAAGAAGATGGTGATAGCAGTGTACAACATGATGGTTTAAAATGCTTTCTTTAATGTCAAGTAAGTGCACAAACACACACAGACATTCCAATTGACAGCAGTGAGAACAGAACCCTAGCTATCTAAGTAAACTGACTACAGACCTCTGTATTTAATGCAAGTGCCACAGCACAAGTCTAACTTGAAGAGTGTTGGACAACACTTTATAGGGGATGGCGTCAGCAGTGTCTGGTGAAGAGAAGACAGTAATCACAGTGTCCCACATACTGGTCTAAAATGTTCTCTCTAATGTTAAGCAAGTGCACAAATACACCAGTTGACTTCAGTGAGATTAGAACCCCTACCTAAGTGCATGGACTAGAGAACTCAGTACTTTACCCAAGTGCCATGGCACAAGTCTGATGTCTAGAATTCTCCAGAAGAGTGTATAGTGGATGACATCAGCACTAGATGTTGGAGAGAAGATGTTGGGAGGCCTGCATGATATGGATAACTAGCCATGTCCAGCTGTCTTGATATTAAGATTCTGCATGTTACCAGATTGATGAGTTTGCAATGTGATATCTGCTGTTGTGTTTTCAATGTACAGGTATACTTTAAGAGACAATTTTACAAACTATAAACAAACAGCTGTTCCTATTACTACAATATTGGAAAGTCTGTATGTGTATTGTCATTATAAAGATGTGCATGGTATATGAGAAAGCATTTTTAATTTATTTCTCTAGTGTAGTTGATATATTTATAAACATGTACTGATATACCAACTTTGAAGACCATGGGTGGAGGTAACAGATTACTGCAGTGTAAATATGTGTTCTTTTCTTAAAAAGTGCCTTCCCTTTGTGTGTTTACATGTACTTTCATGGGATGAAGACTAAATGGACACAAGACATAAGTAATACATGCTGTTGTTCACTTTGCATAGCACGCCACCGAGCCATAGGTTTGAGTGAATTATGGTAAACTGTTTGCACATGCAAAATACACATTTCTACTGCTTTCCTTGTTTCTGTGTAGTTAAAAGACAAGCAAATACAAGCCTTATTACTACAATCATGCAAGTTCTGAGAACTGAGAATATAAAACACACCTGCTGCTCAGCTGACTCTGTGGCAGCAGGTGTAAATACATTGACATGCTTCTTGTGGACCCCAGATGATATAGGGTTTGAATCCAGGTGTATGTAATAGTTTCATATAAGTATTGATAAAGCAATGATATAATTCATTGTACTACTGTTATTGTGGGTTACCTTAATGCAACATGTTTAGTTGGGATTGCACTGAGGTAAACACACAAGTGAAAAACCATGCACCATTGCTTGGCATTGGTGAGCTATGCCGAAATTTGTGCAAACATAAAAGTGAAGGGCTCCATTGCTTTTTTTTTTTACTTATGTGTGTGGTGCGTGTTTCTATTTTTTTACCAGATTAAATGGGGTAGATAGGAAAGTGGTGAAATGCAGAGCAAGCAGGAGGATTAACAAAGGGAAAGCAGTATAGGAATGTGCAGAGGGTGGTAGAAAAGAACCATAGCTATCCACTTTTTGCAACAGTGTAAAATGAAAATATGTGCAGAATATTAGCTGATTTTGGACTGTCACCTCAACAAAGAGGAGTGATAACAATGCAATCATGTTGTATAGCCAATTGGACCAAATCAAGTGTGTCAAGAAGACACGTGTGCAAAGCGGAGAGCTATGTAATGGATGATATTTTTTGTGGGACAGGTGCCCATTTTTTTAGTTCAGTAAGAGAGGAATGCTAGGTAAGGGCATAGGTATTTCTGGGTTAAGTAAGTAGGGTAGGTGAGTAAACAGATGCAAACAGGAAAAACAAGACAAGACACAGGGTAGCGAGGGACACAAAAGGTTAAGGGACACCATGATTGGGGTTAAGGAGGAGACAACAGAACCCATGCCAATTAAACATGGGAACAGTGAGAAACTAGCCCTCACCTACAGGACTGTCATCACCATCCCACTACCCTGCTGGCTGTTGGAGTGCTTGATATCTCCACTTATGGACCATGCACCAACCCTGGGATCTCATGGTAAGTGATAAAATCTCCACCTCTGCCAGTACTCCAGGAGGGTACCACAGCACCAGCTGCTGGGGTAGTGCTACCTGAGGGCACTGGTAGTGCAGAGACAGCAGAGGTAGTTCTGCCAGGTTGGGTCACTGATGTGCTGGGTGTTGGCGCCAGAGCTGGTGGAGTGGGCCAGGCTGAGCCACTGGGGTTGTCCTACCTCCTTCTGCTGTAAAGCACTTTGTGATTTGCTAGAGAAGGATGACATGGGAATATTCTGATGACATACAGAAAAAAGATATAAGGGTCAGGGTGAGAGAAAAAAAGAGATAAAATTAATACCATCATATGTCACATCCAATGCATTATCATAAAGGTATTTTATCTGAAAGTTTACATTCAAGTATACTTCTTAACAACTGCAAACTATAATTAAAGATTGCTCAAAATAATCCTTGCAATGTGCAGATATTGCACATATGTTTGTTCCAGTTAGACAGATTAATTTAACATCAGGGAATTTATGCCACTTGTGTAGAAATTAATTTATGTAATATTTTAAAGGATTGCACTATTTAATACCTGTTGCTTGTGGCATTTGAACACACAACATCTGACTACAGTCTTACACTTGACTCCTGTAGATGGTTTGTGCTACAGACTGAAGCATGCATGCTTGCTTTTCAGTTAGGACATGCCTGCTTAATTTGCTACAACTATCTAGAAAATAATTTCTTTAATTTAAAAGCTACAATAATACTTATTTTGTGCTGCATACATAACTCATGCCTCCCTCAGTCTCTCCAGATGTTCAACATGGTGTTCTCTATTCACATTAATCTTTGCATTAGCTGTAGAATGAAGAGAAGAGAAGAGAAGAGAAGAGAAGAGAAGAGAAGAGAAGAGAAGAGAAGAGAAGAGAAGAGAAGAGAATTATGCATACCAGTCATACCTCTCAACTGTTCAGATTTTTATAGACTGTCCAGATTTTTGCATCATACTTTCAGTCTTTTCCTCATAAAATCTGTGGTCTTCTGACAAATCAATGGAGACCAAAGTCATTAAATAATGATATATATTTGAGTTTAAGACTTCATATCCTTCATAAAATGCATCCTAACACAAATTCTTCTATTGTAGCAACTTTCTAAGTTTATAAGAGCAATACTTAAAAATTGTCCCTATTTTTGGGCCTTTGTCCCACCATTATTTAGGCTTTGTCCAGATTTCTTGCACTAGGAGGTTGAGAGGTATTATACCAGTCTTACCTATACGTAGCTTTCTATCTACTAGAAATTCTCTTTATTAGCATATTTAAACAACTGTGGAATGCTACTAGTTCTGAACTCATCCATCCACTGGTTGAGTGTATCCCCCTTGCACCTTTTTGGTTCATTAAAGTGATGCCTACACTGTTCTGCAATGCATGGAATGTGAGGTGCATTGGAGACAGTCTTGGCCAGATGATTCCAAGCCTTAGACTTGTACTGGGAGCCAGTATAGTCCCCCTGCAAAAGCTTTTGGCTGTGGTGGTTTACAAGGAGGCCAGTAAAGATTCTGGACTCCTGAACACCCCATCTCTGTGCCCTAAATTGGGCACCTTCCCTTCTACCACCAGATATGTCTAACCAGAGAGAGCAGCAAAAGCTAATTATGATTTCCCACCAATACCTGTTATTGCATTTACTTGTGGTGCTCAAACCTGAGCAATGATGCCAACTATGTTTGTGCAATGTTAATCAGGGAGCAGCAGTGACAAACAGAGAGGCTCCATGTCAAGCAGAGTACCTCTTTAAGAGGAACCTGGATGACTGGTTGTTAAGCAGAAAATACACCCCTGGAATCCCACCTGTGTCCCTGCTGGACAGGGGAAACAGATGCTGACTTTGTGGGAACATGGGTGAAATTCCTGGCTAGGCTTATAAGGGCCTCCTGGCCAATAGCCTAGTATCATCCTATAAACCTATATATAATTCATAACTATGTCAGAGAAATACTCCTTCTGTGGCAAGGATGGAAAATCACTAATGTCTTTTATGCAAAGGTTTGAATCCCACATTGTAAAAATCAGTTTTATCACTGTATAAAGGTAAAGGAAAAATGTTTCAAGTCATGAAATGTATGCCCTCAGTACATGTCTGCAAAGTATCACTCATGTACATGTCTGCAAAGTGATATCAACTAACATTTCCATTAAATACATGACAGATAGAGGAGTCAACCATGTGCCTGTGTGTAACCTGACAAGGTTTTGATTTATGCAGTCGTGTATGAGTCTTATTGAAGTCTGAAGGCTATTCAAGGCAAAATAGCACAATTATTTATTTTATTTTATTTTACATCTGATTACCAGGAAAGTCCGAATGGACAAAAATCCTTTTTCAACGGAGACCCAGGGAGAAAAGCTCCACATTTAAAATGTAACAATGATTGTAATTACAAATACAAGGTTTACATATACATGACTTGACATTTGTGTTAAACATATAACACTGAATAAAAATAATACATGTAAATATTCTTAATAATGGCATTGTTGCATAGTCTAGTACAAGAAAAGGGAGAAGTACTCTTCAAAAAAAAAAAAAAAACAAAGTGATGAAATCTATCAAGAAAATTAGTGACTTATAGATTGTAATCCAGGTATTATTAATAACAATCGGTGGGTGAGGAAATTTCATAGATATACAACATTGACTGAAATATAAAATTACAGAATTAATTACATAATTACAAAAACATAGTAGTCTGTATACCCTCAGTCACACATATAATTCATATGAGCATCACTGCTATACATACTTATTGCTATTATTATTTACAATTATGTTTAACTTTTTATGTGACATTTAATATAAAGTGAAATGAAACAACTGTAGAAGTACTTGGAATTTTCTGCATTAGAACCCAGAACCATCTGTATTGCAGACCAACACCTACTCCTGCTGCCACAAGAACAGAAAAGTAATAGCTGGATATTTCTATATTCATTGTTAACATCTGTGTGTTAACTGCCACACAATGCCACTTACCATGTTTGTGCAGTGCCCGACATACTTGATAGAATGTATCCATTTTGAAATTGTTCACTGTCTGCTTCCTCTCTGCAGGTGCCCTAGACATGCAAGTGTTGGGGAAGGCTGCTAAATGCCTCACAATATTGCTATGCAGTGTTACGCAATGGAAAGGAAAAAATGCAACAATGTATCCTATTTGAATTTAAGAATGTCTGTATCCTGTCTACTGGTGTTCTGCCTGCTTTGTTTGTGGGCTATTACTCCAAATTCATATGATGGTAAGCACTGTGCAAACAAGACAAGCAAAGCTACATTTGTTTTAGCCTTGTGAGTAGTGCTAATTAGGTTTCATCCTTAAAAGGCAAAGGTGGGACTTGAGCTCTGATTTATAGCCCACTCAACCACTACCACTGTACTACTACTCACACCACCACCCATGTCTCACCCATACTCAGCTCCCCTCCCACTAGCTCAAGAACCATCCCTATGCACCCCCCACATATTCTACCAACTATATTACTCAAACGTAAAGCATCCCTACAACTTAACATAGTAACCCTCCCACCATACCTATTAGCCACAGAGAACAATCATAAAATTTCCCTTATAAACAAACACATTCAAAAACTGAGAAAACTAATAATCTCATGCATATCAAAACTAGCCCTAAGTGGAAACATCCACCCCAACCCTGGCCCTACCATCTCCAACCCCAATCCTCAAAATCAGACTAGAAACCACAACTTCTCCCATATTACAGCCAATAGAAAGCCAAGTGACTTCCTTCTACTAAGCCTAAATATTAGAAATATATCCAACAAAGTCCATGAACTCCATGCAACCATAGACTTATACTCCCCAGATATAGTCGTCCTGACAGAAACCTGGCTAAAACCTCACATTACCAGTGAGCAAATACTCCCTACAGGTTACGGCATACTAAGAGTAGACCGCTAAACAAAAGGAGGTGGTGTAGCTATAATATTTAAACAACATCTAAACATCCAGATCTTAAAATCATCAGCTCCACAAATAGGCAATGAAGAAATAATATATACCAACCTCAAAATTAACCGAAACAAAACCATCAACATAATTGGATGCTACTTCCCACCTGGTCAAAACATCCCTCCACTAGAAAACCTCCTCAGCTGGTCTACCCACCATCTCCCCCAAGAAACTATCATCTTAGGTGATTTCAATATTGACTGGCAATCCTGTTCTGGCAACAATCCAACCCATCATGTACACCTTCATGGCTTCACCCAACTAGTCCAGTCATCAACAAGGATAAATAAAAACTCCAGCAAGCACTCTACCCTGGATTGGATACTAGTCAGTAAGAACCCCCAGTCATATATAACAGGCTGCTTATCAGATAGCCTCAGTGATCACTCCCCAACATTCCTACTCAAAAAATATCTGTACCAAGCCAAACCTGTCATCTATGATCAAATACGTAAAAAAATAAACTTTAACCCACTCACATTCATCTCATCCCTCAAAGAATGTAACTGGCATGCTCTAAAGTACCTCAGTCTAGATGACGCAGTTGAATCTTTTAATACTACCTTCCAGAACATCCTTAATTACCATGCCCCCATAAAATTTTCCAGAACCAAAGCACAATCCTCCCCATGGCTACAGAAAACCACTAAGTCAGAAATGAAAACAGGGATAAAGCCTGGGAGCACTGGTGCAAAACCAAAACCCCAGCTAGACATAAATTCCTAGAACTATGCAATAGAGTCAAAAGCTAATAAAATGGGACAAATTCCAATACTACCAGTCTGCCCTAGACTCCTCACAACACAGCCCCAAACAATTCTGGTCCTCCATAAACTCCATCCTCCACCCAGGTAAAGTCAGTACCCATCCTCCTAACATCCCTCACTCCTCAGAAAATACTGCTACCTCATTCAACACACACCTCACCCAAACCATACTATCACTAGCTAAACAACACAACCCTCCCCTCCAACCCACACCTTCAACTAGTAATCTCCCCACTGCCTTCTCTTTTTCTCCTGTACCTACCTCCAACATAAAAAACCTCTTAACTAAACTTAAACCCACCAAATTAGCAGCAGACAACCTCCCAAGTGAATACCTACAAATCGCAGCTGATGCTCTGGCCTACCCAGTATCCATCTTGATTAACCAATCTCTGTCAGAAAGTTACGTTCCCACATTGTGGAAAGTCTCACATATAATTCCCCTACACAAAGGCGGACCCTCTGCAGAAGTAACCAATTACCGCCCCATAGCTATTCTCTCTCCACTCTCCAAAATACTAGAGAGATGCATACACTCTCAGGTCTCACACTACCTCCTTACTAACAACCTCCTTTCCAGTACTCAGCATGGTTTCCGACCAGACCATAGCACCACCACTGCCTTACTCTCCTTTACAAACACTATCCTTCAGCATAAAAACAATGGCTATCTCTCCTCTGCTACTTTCCTAGACCTATTTAAAGCATTTGACATGGTCCCACACAAACAACTTATCTCTGTCCTCAATAACCTATCCTTCTCACAATCAGTCACCAACTGGTTTCAGAGTTACCTGCCTGACCGCCAACAATCCGTTGTATGGCAGAATGACATATCTCCCCAACTACCTGTCTCCATAGGGGTTCCCCAAGGATCCATCCTTGGACCCCTACTTTTCTCTGTTTACACCAATAATCTAGCCTCTGCCACCAAACATGGCACACTCATCCAATACGCAGATGACTCTACCATCATCTGCTCAGCCCAGTCCCTACCCAAACTGCAAAAAGTTACACAGGAAGCCTTTTCCTCTGTTGAAACATGGTTATCCGATGCCCAATTAATACTCAACCCAAACAAAACTAAACTACTCATCTTCCAACCCACCAAACATACTCAAAACAACTCTCACTTTAACATCACAACAAAAGACAACACCACTATATACCCAACTGAACACACCAAATTGCTAGGAGTGGAAATAGACAATAAACTAAAATTTGACATTCACATATCCATGACCATAAAAAAAGTCCACAAAAAACTAGGAGCATTATACAGAAATAAACAATTTCTCACCAAAGCAGCAAAGATTTCAATAGCAAATTCCCACCTTATCTCCACCCTACTTAATGCCTCTCCAGTATATACCAACCTAAGGCAATGTGATCTAAACAAGCTAGAGACCTGCTACAACAAAATCGCAAAATTCACCACAGGGGCATCCTACCGTAGTCACCACTGTCTCTCACTTGCTGAACTGGGCTGGCTTGAACTCCCTCACCTCCTTCAGTGGTATCAACTCTCACTCGCCCACAAACTAGTAAACCATCCACTAAATGTCCCATCCCTCCAGAATCTACTCCAACCCTATCGCACCACCAGACCACTAAGATCCAGCAACAAAATCACTTGCAGATCACTAAAGCCAATAACTCTGCTGGTGAAGCACTATTCTCTTGCGCCATAGCCAAATTATGGAACTCACTCCCACCCACAATTACCTCCGTACCATCATGCACCAACTTCAAAACTTTATTAAAAGTGCACCTAAAAACATGCTGGCTATGCCCTTGCAACTCCCACTCTAATATCATCCACCCCATCCAACTACTACCTTTCTTTCACCTCCACTAACTACCTTGATGATAGTAAGCTCAGATGTTCATAAGCCTAGTACTTATTATACAGCATGAACTTCTCATTGTTACATTTGTTAATGCATGTTATGTACTTCACAGATAAGATTCTAGTTGTCTACTGATGTACTATGTTCTTCATCTGTAAATATGTTGTAAGTAATTTCTATGTTAAATTGTTAATCACTATGTAATCCAATGTAACTACTGTCTGTTTATTTTACTGTGGAGCTTTTCTCCCCGGGCCTCCACTGAAAATGGACCCACGTCCAGTCGGACACTCCCGGTCAACAAATTTAAATAAATAAATAAATAAATAAAATAAATATGCTGTGTGGATCAACATGTTTAGCAGTTGTGCTATACACACAAGTGATTCACAGATATTGTTGATGTACTGGTTATCTTTACCATGCTCACAGGACTGAATCTACATTATAGGAAGGGAACCATGTAGCCAGAGAGCCTGGAGTGAGGAAACCTGTTTATGTGTATAACACAGAAGAAGATTGCTATTACTTTAGAATTAGCTGTACAGGAGACACTGATCTTGATAAGGATGATTGTATTTTTTAGTTATATAGTGCATCTGCTGAGATGTCACTTAGAAAAGTATTTCTATATATGCATTAGCAAATACTACTTTTACCTGTTTGCACTACTTAAAAGTTTATTGTTGGCATTGCCATTGCTGTCAGGGCATTTTACTTTCTCACGTGCACAGCCTTATTAACTTTCTTCACACGTATTAATTTTATATCTGTTTCTCTTTACACTGTTCTATTGTTATTTCAGTGAAATGTAAATACCCTATATTGTCAATGACACAGGGGTGCTAGCCTTCTAGGATGGCCAATAGACACCTCTAGGAGAGTGCTGGCCACAGGTAGAAGTGACTGGTAATTACATAAAAATGAATGTTCTGTGGTAAATGTGTACACATTTATGGGGCATTTTCTTTGATGACACTTATAACACTTTACTGATATTTTATTCCTTTGTTTGGCAGCACTTGCCTATTGCTTTGGGGGTGGGGGAGCCAAGTTCCATTTCTGTGTTGGCACAAACCAGATTGTTATTACAGAGATTTGCTTTGCTATTGCTACTCCTCTTATTTTGGACCCAACATTGCTTTGCATGTGACTGTGATATGTTAAAAAGCATCTAAATCCTTTTTTATATTTGAATATCTTGAAAGTGTTTTGTTTCTCCAGTGGGTAATATTGAAAAACTAGTACGTATGTGTTATACCTAAGCAGGACTTTTATTTATATGATATTTATGTGTATTATCCTTTTTTTGTGTTTTATGTCACCTAGGACTATGGCATCCAGGCATGTCAATCTCCACCCCCCCCCCTTCATAGTGCATTTCTGCTTGAGAGAGGACATGGGGATATGTCTGAAAGAATGCAAATTGGAAGTAGATTGTGGCCAATGTAAATGCTGTAGGGGAATACAGTTGTACATAAGACCAGGTGCATCACAGAACCACTGACTTGATTTCATTGGGCCAGAGGAGAGCAGCTGCAGTGGCTCATGGTCAGATGGCTACGGAGTCGGCCCCAAGTACAGAGCCACCAGTAACACTAAATGAAGAGTTTCTGTCCAGTGTCAGGGTTCCAGAGAGCTCAGTGGAAAGTACACAACAGCATGTGATTGATGTTGTTGTTTCTGGGAGGACAAGTATGTAGCTATGCCAGTTGTTAAATATATCTTCTATAGTAAAATATTGATGGCAACACTTAAGTTTGTTTAACAAAGTTTTTTTTTGGGTGGGAATGACTAGTTATAGATTGATACAGTTAACAACACATTCTGGTTCATTACACATGGGCTTGGAGTGTCGTCGAAGTTTCTGTTAACTATATTGTTAATGGACATATAAAGGGTCAAAATATTTCACCCCTTTGTTACTGTTAATTGTGATGATAGTGTCCTTACCTTTTGCTTAATTTCTTCCAGGACTATCCTCCCTAGGATGTATGGAATTATCTGCACATGGTAAGCCAAACATTTATATTTTAGTACTGATGCGCAGTTCACAGAAATATTTATTTCACTGTATGTCTGATGTGGGTGTCAGGACTGTGTGTGTATTTCTGTACTGTCTGTAGGCACCACAGTTAGTTTGTTAACATATATTGAACTATAGTAATGTAGCTATTAATTTCTTTCCTGTGTTTGCTATTTATTATCATAGGTGATCCTGACAGTGGAAGTGCAGGACTCTTACCACCTGAAGTCAGAGTATCAGCAGACTCTGATGATGATGGTGCGCAAACAAAGGCACAGTTGGGGGGTCCAAAGTTTGAATCTGACACTGAGGTTGTCATTCAGCCACCCCCTGTAATTCCACTGGACACAGCCAGTTGGCCTCTGCCAACCCATTCCAGTGATCCCCTCAGATATTGAACAAGTGAAGGGTAAGACACTCAATCAGGGTTGTGTGGTTACTGCAGCTTCACTGCCTGTTGACTCTGGCCTTAGCCAAAGTGTGGGGGAGGTGCCACATAGGAGGGTTGTTGGGGGTGCTCAGAGGAGGCCTGCTGTCCATCCTTCACCTGATCTAGGTATGTCTTTCCATGCCACTCGATATTTAAGGCTGTGATGGAGGTGCAGGCACATTCCAATAGGGCATCCAAGGAAATGCTTAGGGCTGTAGATATGGCAGAGGTTGACATAAGTCACTGCCTCCAAAGTGTTGCCAATTCACTGGATTGAATGAATTCCACTTTGGAGTGGGTGGTGTCTGTGATGCAATGTCTGCTGGGAGGGGCCAGTATCCATGTTGGCATAGGTCAGCCACATCATTTTATGTTAACCGATGTGGTTGTACCAATCACACTCCCATAGTGTCAGTACTTGCACTGCTACATCAGTGGTTAAGGTGTCCACACCCAGATGTGGCAGACGAGGGGGCCGTGGTCCTTGGTGTATTCATGAAGAGAGCTCATCTAGCAGTCACGTTCAGCTAGCAGCAATGCAACTGACCGTGGACATAGATGTGCCAGGGCAACTTCTGGCAGAACCAGTGCTTGAGGTCGAGTACGACGAGAATGAACTGTCACCTCTACCATGCACAGCTCACACCTGTCTGATGTACCAAGACATAGAGCTAGCACAGAGCTTGTCTGTGTTCTTGCATACACTCACACACCTGGTGTATCCATACAGACACACACACAACAGTTACATGGCTCAGTCTTGAGGCTTAAAACTCATTATATCTCAGTGGTTATTTGACACTTTATCCAAATGTCTGCTTGTTTTTCTTTCTTACTTACAAGCACTCACTTACCTTTTGCATCAGCCTAGGCTTCATGCCCCCCAACCCACACAACATCCTGTGCAAGTGATGATAACTGTGCCATATCCTTGTTTTCTATCTTTTGGATTCAGGGATACGTAAGCTTTGTGTCTGATGCTCAGGGTAGATACCTGACAGTGCTTAATATATCTGTGTTTGTGATGCTGTTTTGCTGATTGTACTACTGTCTTACAGGTTTTTGTAATGTGTACATGCCTCCCACACTATTAAAGCAATAAAGCTGTATTAAGCCATAAAAAAAGTGGGAAAAAGGCAGAACAATAAGAAGACTTTTTAATATTTTGGTTTCATAAAGTTATCCAATTGATAAAATCAGGCAGTTTTTGCATCACTATTTTTAAGATTTTTCTGAGGGATATGAAGCCTGTAACTGAAATGTGTATCATTATTTTTTTACTCCTTTCATTAATTAGTTGCCAGTGCAAAAGTATGTGGCCAAACTGAGGATATTTGGTGACCATCATTACTTTTGAGAGGTATGAATGTGTGACTCTTTGATGCCAAAGGATTATTACTTGATAGAGGATACACATTCACATAAATCACTGCTGTCACATGTTGAAGTCATTGCTATATAAATCACCCATCTTTTACTTATTTACATTACCAAGTAACAGTATGCAAGGATATGCCATTTATTTGTACTATTACACATTTTTTAATATTCCAGGTTCAACACTTACCTTTTAAATCTGGCAGTTGCTACAGTTTTAGTTAAGGGCTGACTCTGTGTGATGTTAAGAGTACACAACCATTACATGTGCAGGTAAAGGTTGTGAGCATTGTCTAGCATCAATGTTACTGTTTGCATGTGCATAGGATGAAGGTTTTAGCCCCTTAGGTGGCAACTGAGTGTGCTATGCATTGCCTCTTAGCCAATGCAAGGGCATATTGAGCATGCTTGCATCTGCTTATACTCACAGCAACTGCTGGTTCTGACTCCTCACCTATGTGTGGCTGTGGTGACCTTGCCAGTGGTGTTGGGGTGTGTGCCCCTACCCCTTGTTGATCTTGCTGAAGGTGTTTTCTCAAGATAATGTTGTGAAGCATGGCACAGATGATGAGGGTTTCTGGATTGTACTGCAGGGCTCCCCTAGATGTATCTAGACACTGGAAATGCAACTTCAGCAGCCCAAATATACACTCTGTGATGCTTCTGGTTTGAGCATGTCCCTGATTGTAGTATTTTTCAGTTGGTGTGTGTGCATTTCTTATAGGTGTCATCAGCCACAGTTCCAGTGCATAACCTGCATCCCACAGTAAACGACTCTGTGGGATACCACCTCCTTAATAAACATCTCATACAGTTGGGGTTGTAACAGATATATAAGTTGTGGAAACTGGCTGGGTTACCAGCACACACATTCAAGATGATTCCCTTAGCATTACACATAACTTGGCAGTTAGTGGAGTGGAAGCCCTTTCTATTTATATAGGTCCTTTCCTGTTCCCTGGGTGATGCTTTGATTTCTATATGTGTACAGTCTGTGGCACCCAGTACTTCAGGGTAGTGTGCTACAGGGTAGAACTCTTGCATGTTTGTGGCACTGTCCTCAGGTGTATGGGAAAATGTATGTACTCACTGGCATGTTGAACATAGCATTCAGGAAATTATAGGGGATCCTGGATGCTGATGCCTGTGATACCTCCAGCATGTCCCCTGTTGGTCTATGAAAGGTTCCTGTAGCTAACATTCTGAGTGCTGCACATACCTTTGCCTCCACTGATATTGATTCTCCTTGGTTTGCTCTTGGTCTGAGTTGAGGATGACAGAGGCTTCAGAGTTCCTGTAGTGTGTCTCTATCCACTCTGTAGTGCTCTACATTTTCCACCTCATGCAGATTGTGATAAGTTAGCCAGGGTCTGAAAACTGTTCTCCTTCTTGGCAGTGGTCTGTTAGCAGTAGCAGCAGCATAGACTTCACCCTGTTGTACATACACATAAATAAGGCAACAGCAGCCCAGCTGACTATGACATAGGCTTTACTGAATCTGTCCCATAATCTGTTTATTCTATTGAGTTATTCTATCAACAGAATAATTAATTTTAGCCATCACTGAACCCATGTGAAAAATCCATTATTCTAAAATGTCAGTGTAGCTAATTCCATATCATATGTTTGCTTAACTGATGTTTCTCAATCCTTATATATTGGTAGATCGTGGTTTTCACCATTTTTTTAATTTGCTCCCAACAGCAAGCATGGATGAATGCAATTTAATCTGAGTTTCTGAAATCCTAGCTGTTATTGGTATACTAAACAAATCTGCTTGTTTATTCATTTAAATATTTTCCCCAAATCATTTTATTCAGTTCACAGTATGTTCCAACACAGATAACAGTATTGTTTTCCATTTAATTTAAGTACACATCAGAAATATGCTGCTCTTATCCACAGGCAGACCTTCTCCATGTCTTGCGGTTTTGTAAATATTCAAAAAATGTGTGGGACTCTCTTAAGATAGTCTACAAAAATTGGGCTATCACAATTCAACCCTATGTTGGGAATTAGGAATTCTGCATATTACAGACCTAAAATTCACTAAAATACAGATTCATACTTTAGTCACTATATGCTCACTGGTTAAACTATACATAACAAAAAACTGGATTGATCATTCTAAATTGGCATGGAAAGGCTTCCAATCTATGGCTATAAATTATATTTCATCTCAAAAATTAATTATTCTGAATCCCAAGAAATGTATTTATTACCAGAAATTATGTAAGCTACTCTTTGAAAATATCTTCCTTATCTGAAAATGGTTTAATGTTAGATTAGAGACACACTATTAGAATCTGATCATGATAGATAAACCTCTTCATCAAAATGAATATGAAACTAACTGTTTGTCTACATCGCAGATGCACATATAAGAAATGATAGATCTGCTGTTTTCCTCACTTTCCCATGTTTAGCTTAAAAGCAGTATTGTAAATAGTATACATAGTTTTAGATGATGTTTGTGTAGTAGTATGGAATGGTTTGTTACTATAATAACTAAATTCTTGTGTAATCAATAATCTATCTTATTACATGTATGCTAGTGTTTTGTATCTCTGCTCTGTTACACAAGTCAAATAAAATGTTATTGATAAAAAAATATATATATATATATATATATATATATATATATATATATATATATATATATATATATATATATATATATATATATCTATATGTATATATAATTTATTTTCCTTGGTCACCCTTTACCCTATTTCCTGTTTCTCCACAAACTCCTGTCCTGACTGCCACTTTTCTCTTTTAATTTTTATAACCACCTCAGCAATTTTCCTAATCCACAACCGTGCTTCACCCATTCTAACTTTTCTGTCTTTGTATCTCTACTCCATGGAACCTCAGACTTTTCCTCCCTGTCTTCTCCCACTTCTCCATCACTAGATCCCCCAATTTCAGGTACCCCATTCTTAACGCTTTACCTAGGAAGTGGCTGGTGGACCCCCCCCCCCCCCGACTCCACAGTGATGTTACATCCTCAGTTTTAATTCGCTAATAGCCCTAGTGAGCAAGGTATTTGGTGGAGAGAAGAGAGTGTGTAATGAGGGAAGAAGTAAGTGTGAAGCCTGGAAACCATCAGTCATGCAATGATTAGTTATTTACCTAGATGCAGAAATGGCTTGTACAGTGACAATAGGATGGGATACCGTATTGTCAAGTTCTACATTAATCTGAATGACCTGCAAAGCTGCTTGTCTCTACCATAGATTACACAGGCATTCAGTTTCCCCATGCTCTCTAACTGGAATAGAACATCTGGCCTTCAGCCACTTTATCCTATTCCCCTTGGCCACCCCTACCAACAGTCTGAATCGTACTAACGGTTCAAGTGGCCCAAGTGGCCAGCTTTCCTTTGTTTCACTGGGTCAAAAATGCAGGAGAAAAGTGAATCTTGAACATCTCTCTTCTCTTTTAACTTATTTTTGCTGGAGGGCAAGTCTCCTTGCACCCACCAGTCTGTGGGACAAGCCTCTACACCCCAACCTTATATGTACTAGCTCTGAGATTGCTGTCCCACTGAGAAAAAGCAATATTCTGAGAAATGGCTGTGTTAGACTTAATATGTATAAGTCCATTTCTTAGCCATTCAGTCTCAGCTTTTCCTGACTCACCAAAGTGGGTCCTGACATTTGAAATGGTTACCACTACTGACTCATTTATGCAACTGCCTTCCTATTTTACTTTTTATTTCCTCTCATTTTTTTTCTCTTGATTTCCTCTAATATAGCAAACATTCTTGCCTCAAATGCTTATAGCCTTCTTTGTTCATGGAAAACTCACTGGGGCCTTTGCTCCCTGTACAATACCAAACATGATTTTTCTGGATGGTACACAAGCCAAAATTCTCTACCAAATAGCTAAAATGCTTCTGAAGCTTGCATCATCCTCTAACCTACCCAAATGCTCTCCTTGGTTTCCTCATCCAGCTGTAAACTTCTATTTTTGTGCTAACCTCTCCATTACCATGTTACAGCTTGCTGAGAGGGAACATAAACACGTAATAAATTGTGACCTTATACGGATAGATCCTTCCTATTGTAATATAAAGATGATGCAGGCCTTTGCTGTTCTACTATGTTACTGAATATCATATGAAACATACTCCAAGCTGCTTTAAGCTCCTTACAATACTAGAATGATGACATTAAGATGACAAGTGCTCCTCAATATTCAACCACACACACACACACACACACACACACACACACACACACACACACACACACACACGCACACATATGCACACACATGCACAAAAAGAGACAGTTTGCCTAGTTTCAGAGTTCTTTCATATAACACAATAATTTCTTTAATTGTTTCTACAAACAATAGTGATGTCATATACATTAATAACCATATTAAATGCCTAAGATTTTCTTTTCTTGATCCTTGCAGAGTTTATGCCATTCATATCCATATGTTCACAACTAAGTTAACATACAAGTATGCTGTACAGGATCAAATAGGAGATAGACAGCAAATAGCAAATAATCCCGCAGATCTCATGATAAACTGACAGTTAATATATCCCTTCCCAGCCAAAATCTTCTCTACCAAAATACCATCATGTGAATCCATTCAACTACCACATGTGCCATGTGAATGAATGCACACCAATGATTTAGTAGGATTGCGTGATTCACAGAAAACAACCCTGCAAGATCCCACCATGCACTCAACTGACTCTTAATTGACTCACAGCTTCCAAAATCAGAACTTAATATAGTCCACAGAACAGCTTTGTAATGGTGTACAGGGAATAATAGTATTATAGGTTTACTATCAAAATTTAGATCTGCATTTACATGAAGCTGGGAAGGTCAAAAGGCTGTTTTCAAGTTTTCATAATGCCAGTCTGTAAAATGTTTGACTCCATATTAGCGAATGCATTCACTAAAATGTGGAATTGATGTCTTGATAACAGATCCCACTAGGTTCATAGATTAGTACTAGGCTAAGTGCCCTTGTGGGCCATTTTAAGCCTAGCCAATTGCCCCATGTGAGAATCAAACCCTGCATGTTGTGTCTGTCGGGTAAACACTTTAACCATTATGCCAACCTCCCACTACAGTGGGTATCAGGAAAAGAACCCTTTTCTCAATGTAGTGTGATTTTGAAGTTGGAATATATCATATGCAGGGGGTGTGGGGGTGCAGGGGAGCTTCCCCCTACAAAAAACATTACCGGTAATATGGACTTTCGACACTGGAACTTCCAGTGTTCAAATGTTGATTTTGTGTTACCATTTCCAAAATTTTGGTAATTCATTATTACCAATTTCAGCAAATTGGTTTGATCAAAAGGTTGAAAATTATTTTGATTTCCACATTTTGATAGTAAACCATATTATATAAACCATCCCCTTAGTCACCTGACAGTTTTCAGGTGTTTTTACTTGAAAGTAGTGACAGAACTTACTGTTTATTCACCTTAAAAAAAAAAAGTGCACCCTCTTGACAGTCCTGCTCATAATTAAGTCTGTAAAAGTATAAGAATGCAACCATAAGTAAAAATGGCAATAAAACAAAAGGTTAACAAAAGAAAATCATATGGAATAAAAAAATAATTTGTTGTTGAATAACGTCATAATGGAGAAATGTAAAAAGGGAAACAATCTAAGTATGGCATGGATAGACTACAAAAAAGCATTTGACAGCATCCCACATTCATAGATAAAGGAGTGTTTACAGATGTATAGGGTACACCTTACATTGATCAGTTATATTACAGTGGCCATGAAACAGTGGCAAACCACTCTGCAGCTAAGGTATGATAAAAGGCAAATTATTATCCCAGGGATAAAAATTCATAGAGGGATATTCCAGGGTGACTATTTTTCAGTATTGCTCTTTTGACTTGGCCTTAACCCATTAAGCTGTTTACTTAACATATTAGGTCATGGTTATAATCTGGCTCCCAGAAAGCAACAGAGTATAACCTCTTCTCATCTCCTTTTTGTGGATGATTTAAAATTGTCATCAGATGAGGAACTGAAAGCACAACTGGAAGTGATCAAAACTTTCTGAGATAATATAAGAAGTCATTTGGCCTTAATAAATGTGCAAAAGCAACCTTTAAAGCAGGAAAGCTGCAGCACCAAGAAACTATCAGTCTGGGACAGGAGTGTGATATAAAGAAACTTGAGCAGGAGGGAGTGTATAAATATTTGGGAATTGATGAAGGATCAGTGATAAAACATGACGAAATGTGAGTAAAACTTTGTAAGGAATATTTTAGAAGAATAAAATTAATACTGAAAACAGCTCTGACATCTAGGAACAAAGTCCAAGCTATAAACCAATTTGCTCTTCCTGTCATAACTTACAGTTTTGGAGTGTTTGCCTGACCCCAAAAGGTATTGAGTCAGCTGGACAGGAAAACAAGAAAAATGCTTCCTGCTTATCAAATGATTTATAAAAATCAGTGTATACCAAGATTATATATTCCCCGTTCTGAAGGAGGTATGGGTCTCCTCAGAAATGATCACACGTATAGATCTGCAATCGTACAACTGCATGCATATCTGCTGACCTCACAGGATCCAAACATAGTGAAAGTTTTGCAACATGGAGAGAATAAGTCTAAGATGATTTCCCAGCTTAGTTTAGCAGAAGCATATCAGTGTCAAGTAAGAATGGAAATCAAACCAGAAACAGATAAAAATCAGGAAACAAACCGAATTTGCCAAAAAACAAAAGAAAGAATATATAAGGTGAAGGATCAGATGAGAAGGCAAGAAATATGGAAAATACATTAATATAGTTGCAAGTACAGAAAACTCTTGGAACAACTTCATGTTGATCAGGATCAGATGCAGAAACAGTTAAGGTGAGGTGAATTTAAACCAAATGATAAACGGTTAATATTGGCGGCCCAGGATAGTGGACTACATATGCATTGGTTTACAAAGTCCATTGAACATGTGGGAGAAACAGACAAAAGTAGGTTTTATAAAACAGAATTGAATTGGAAACACCTTGTTGCTGGTTGTGATATACGAATGGCAGAAGGACTGTATTCTGAAAGGCATAATAATGTGGCAAGAGTGTTACATTGGAGATTGTGCAAACATTGTAATATTGAAGTAGCTGAGAAGCATTGGAAACATGAGCCACAAAGAATTATAGAAAATGATGACGTTTATATCACATGGAATCACTCATTACTAACAGTTCAAAAACAGATGCGTGAAAACCAGATATAGTAGTCAATGAAAAGAAGATAAAAGTAGCATTAACATTGAAATTGCTGCACACTGACTATAGTGTCTTACATACAGGGAGGCACAAAGTCATAAAATACCACGATATACAGGCAGAAATAAGAGTAACGTGGAAGAAGGATACCCAGATTGTTTCAATAGTAGTAGGCACAATGGGTCTTATATAGAAATAATTTGCAATTGTACTTAGATATATTACTGATACTTATAACTCAGTACGATTTGCAAAAAGAATCAATTCTGGGGACATTGCAGGTGTTGCAAAGAGCATTTATGGCTAACATCAAAGACTGAAACAATACTAAATTCATACATTTTAATCATACTTCGACATAGGAATTGGAAAGAAAATTTGGCAGCATGTAAACAGATGGCAGTTTGTGGATATGTATGGTTTGCTGACAACTGGGGGATGGCACAAATGAATAAGATGTTAAGAATGATGTCAATGTTATTCAGAAAAGGAGAGTGAAGCTGTGCACTAATCAGAAGGCAGATTTTGCCATTTACAGTGGTTTACTAATGCTGCTAAATCCAGAAAAAGATAATGGATTACATTGGGATGCATTTATATTAGATCCTGTTGAACATGCTAGTAAACCTGATGGTCAGTATAGAGACTATGACAAGAAGTTCCATGGCTGGTGAAGGATACAGCCTGAATGGTCAAAGGTAGGACTTGACCTGCACAGCTATTACTGGACAAAGGCAGGACTTGACCTGCACAGCTATTACTGGAGTGTAACCTGCAGGTGGCAATATTCTAGCAGAGAACTGATAAGGCTAGGGTAAGTTAGGGATCACTGAGGGCACAAATAGGGTACATGTAAGGAAATGGGTCCAGAAATGGGTGTGTAGCATGGAGACAAATGATAATTTCAGTTAGCTTGTAGTTAGTTTGACAAGACAATGCTGTAAATGTAAAGTTGCCATCCAAGGCACACAGCAGCAGAAATATAAGGGGTTTCAGCTTATTTGCAGTTATTGATTATCCCTGCTTTGTCTTTAGCTGTGTCAGCTTTCACTTAGAATATTACATTTTCAAAAGTATGAAGATCAAAGTACTATATGTGGGGTAAGGGGGCAACCCCCTATTAAAGGCATGTGTTTAATGATACAAAAAATGTCTGGTACCAGTGTATATTTCACTTATTTCACTTTTCTTTTAGGCAAGTGAAATGGATAAAAACAGCCTTTTAAGCCATGACCGTATTAGAACAGTGACAAAGTGAGCAGCAGTTAAGCGATAATATACAAAGTGATGATAATAGAAATTATAGCAAATGCTACAGATGTAGTTGATGTGTTTGCATTGGTAGAGTGTGTGTGTTCCTTGCTGAAGTAGTTGAGTAAGAATGGAATACTCTCTCTGTCACACACACACACACACACTCACACACACACACACACACACACACACACACACACACACACACACACACACACACACACACACAAGCCTACTTTTCTGATATCAAGTTGTTAGCATTAACAGTATGCATAACCTAGTAGAAAGACTAACCCAAGAGTCATAAATCTTAGTTTTAGAAATAAATTCATGCAATTAATCAAATAAAATTAAAATTTATAAAATGGATTGCTGAACATCATTTGTCCATTTGGACACCATATTTTCTGGAAATGATTTGGACTCTGGCAGGTTTAGGCCTTCTGTTCTGAACTCTGCTTAAGTGAAGAAATGTTTGTATTTGTATGAAAGAACAAATGAAGATTTTTTTTAACTCTTGATTCACTGGGTGGTCTGTGATCTGAAAAGCAAACACAAGATCTGAGGTTTGTTGAAAGAACTGTGGATTGCAGCTGAACATTTAGAGCACGTGTTGAGATTTCCTTCACATTGCTTTGGAAAAATAAGCAGTGGCAATAAGTAAGAGAACAAGGCTAGCAAGCAAATACTCTCCTTACTGTAGCCCAACAATTGTATATAAAAATTGCATGGGCAGGATGCATGAAGACCAGGACTGGACCGAAAGAACAACAGTTACTTTGGGCACACAAATTTTTCTTTACTTGCAGAGTCCAGACTCTAGAGTTTACTCTGTTGTGTCTGTTACACAGATAAAATAACACATTACAGCCCCACACACCCCAACCACATTTGGCCAATACATAAAAATACAACTTTCAGTTAAGAATACAGCTTTCCATTAAGCAAATTAGATAACACACACACAGACCCAGCTTGGACTTTGTTAAAGTCCGTTAAACAGATAGCAAACAGCGAGTCTGGTAAGCAGAAAAAATAAATACACACATACAGCTTTCCGTTAAGCAGATTAGATGAAATAACACACAGCCCCAGCTTGGAGTTTGTTAAAGTCCGTTAAGCAGACAGCTTGTAAAACAGTGAGTCCAGTAAGCAGATACAATAAATACACACACACAGCTTCTAGACTGATGAGTTAAGCAGATAAAACAGCCCCAGCTTGTAGTTAGTTAGGCAGATAAAATGACAAACTTAACCTTTGGCCCAGCACTAATGGACTTTCTTACCTGGAGGCTGAGACCTTCTGCTGCCATTTCTGTAACTGTTTCCCTCCAAATAGTTCAGTAGCAGCCCTCCCCGAGTCGCACAGAAGACGAAAACAGGTCGCAAACACCTGTTGCATCTGCGCGACTGGACGGGATGTAAAGGGCGTTCTTAAAGAGGAACGCCCTTTAAAAAAAAAAAAAAGTTTTTTTTTTTTTTTTAATTAAAATAAATTTCTCAGCCAGCCCGGTTCCAAGGGGGTGCAAGTGCACCCCCTTGCACCTGCCTGCGGGTGCCCTTGTATGCAATGCTGTCAGTTCTGAGTGTACCAGCACAGCCCAAAGTGCCCCCTACAGCTTGGCGCCCTGAGGCAATTGCCTCACTTCGCCTCTCGTAGTTACGCCACTGAGTACTAGGCTAAGTGCCCTTGTGGGCCATTTTAAGCCTAGCCAATTGCCCCATGTGAGAATCAAACGCTGCACCTTGTGTCTGTCGGGTAAACACTTTAACCATTATGCCAACCTCCCACTACAGTGGGGATCAGGAAAAGAACCCTTTTCTCAATGTAGTGTGATTTTGAAGTTGGAATATATCATATGCAGGGGGTGTGGGGGTGCAGGGGAGCTTCCCCCTACAAAAAACATTACCGGTAATATGGACTTTCGACACTGGAACTTCCGGTGTTCAAATGTTGATTTTGTGTTACCATTTCCAAAATTTTGGTAATTCATTATTACCAATTTCAGCAAATTGGTTTGATCAAAAGGTTGAAAATTATTTTGATTTGCACATTTTGATAGTAAACCATATTATATAAACCATCCCCTTAGTCACCTGACAGTTTTCAGGTGTTTTTACTTGAAAGTAGTGACAGAACTTACTGTTTATTCGCCTTAAAAAAAAAAGTGCACCCTCTTGACAGTCCTGCTCATAATTAAGTCTGTAAAAGTATAAGAATGCAACGATAAGTAAAAATGGCAATAAAACAAAAGGGTAACAAAAGAAAATCATATGGAATAAAAAAATAATTTGTTGTTGAATAACGTCATAATGGAGACATGTAAAAAGGGAAATAATCTAAGTATGGCATGGATAGACTACAAAAAAGCATTTGATAGCATCCCACATTCATAGATAAAGGAGTGTTTACAGATGTATAGGGTACACCTTACATTGATCAGTTATATTACAGTGGCCATGAAACAGTGGCAAACCACTCTGCAGCTAAGGTATGATAAAAGGCAAATTATTATCCCAGGGATAAAAATTCATAGAGGGATATTCCAGGGTGACTATTTTTCAGTATTGCTCTTTTGTCTTGCCCTTAACTCATTAAGCTGTTGGCTTAACATACTAGGTCATGGTTATAATCTGGCTCCCAGAAAGCAACAGAGTATAACCTCTTCTCATCTCCTTTTTGTGGATGATTTAAAATTGTCATCAGATGAGGAACTGAAAGCACAACTGGAAGTGATCAAAACTTTCTGAGATAATATAAGAAGTCATTTGGCCTTAATAAATGTGCAAAAGCAACCTTTAAAGCAGGAAAGCTGCAGCACCAAGAAACTATCAGTCTGGGGCAGGAGTGTGATATAAAGAAACTTGAGCAGGAGGGAGTGTATAAATATTTGGGAATTGATGAAGGATCAGTGTTAAAACATGACACAATGTGAGTAAAACTTTGTAAGGAATATTTTAGAAGAATAAAATTAATACTGAAAACAGCTCTGACATCTAGGAACAAAGTCCAAGCTATAAACCAATTTGCTCTTCCTGTCATAACTTACAGTTTTGGAGTGTTTGCCTGACCCCAAAAGGTATTGAGTCAGCTGGACAGGAAAACAAGAAAAATGCTTCCTGCTTATCAAATGATTTATAAAAATCAGTGTATACCAAGATTATATATTCCCCGTTCTGAAGGAGGTATGGGTCTCCTCAGAAATGATCACACGTATAGATCTGCAATCGTACAACTGCATGCATATCTGCTGACCTCACAAGATCCAAACATAGTGAAAGTTTTGCAACATGGAGAGAATAAGTCTAAGATGATTTCCCAGCTTAGTTTAGCAGAAGCATATCAGTGTCAAGTAAGAATGGAAATCAAACCAGAAACAGATAAAAATCAGGAAACAAACCGAATTTGCCAAAAAACAAAAGAAAGAATATATAAGGTGAAGGATCAGATGAGAAGGCAAGAAATATGGAAAATACATTAATATAGTTGCAAGTACAGAAAACTCTTGGAACAACTTCATGTTGATCAGGATCAGATGCAGGAACAGTTAAGGTGAGGTGAATTTAAACCAAATGATAAACGGTTAATATTGGCGGCCCAGGATAGTGGACTACATATGCATTGGTTTACAAAGTCCATTGAACATGTGGGAGAAACAGACACAAGTAGGTTTTATAAAACAGAATTGAATTGGAAACACCTTGTTGCTGGTTGTGATATACGAATGGCAGAAGGACTGTATTCTGAAAGGCATAATAATGTGGCAAGAGTGTTACATTGGAGATTGTGCAAACATTGTAATATTGAAGTAGCTGAGAAGCATTGGAAACATGAACCACAAAGAATTATAGAAAATGATGACGTTTATATCACATGGAATCACTCATTACTAACAGTTCAAAAACAGATGCGTGAAAACCAGATATAGTAGTCAATGAAAAGAAGACAAAAGTAGCATTAACATTGAAATTGCTACACACTGACTATAGTGTCTTACATACAGAGAGGCACAAAGTCATAAAATACCACGATATACAGGCAGAAATAAGAGTAATGTGGAAGAAGGATACCCAGATTGTTTCAATAGTAGTAGGCACAATGGGTCTTATATAGAAATAATTTGCAATTGTACTTAGATATATTACTGATACTTATAACTCAGTACGATTTGCAAAAAGAATCAATTCTGGGGACATTGCAGGTGCTGCAAAGAGCATTTATGGCTAACATCAAAGACTGAAACAATACTAAATTCATACATTTTAATCATACTTCGACATAGGAATTGGAAAGAAAATTTGGCAGCATGTAAACAGATGGCAGTTTGTGGATATGTATGGTTTGCTGACAACTGGGGGATGGCACAAATGAATAAGATGTTAAGAATGATGTCAATGTTATTCAGAAAAGGAGAGTGAAGCTGTGCACTAATCAGAAGGCAGATTTTGCCATTTAGAGTGGTTTACTAATGCTGCTAAATCCAGAAAAAGATAATGGATTACATTGGGATGCATTTATATTAGATTCTGTTGAACATGCTAGTAAACCTGATGGTCAGTATAGAGACTACGACAAGAAGTTCCATGGCTGGTGAAGGATACAGCCCGAATGGTCAAAGGCAGGACTTGACTAGCACAGCTATTACTGGACAAAGGCAGGACTTGACCTGCACAGCTATTACCGGAGTGTAACCTGCAGGTGGCAATATTCTAGCAGAGAACTGATAAGGCTAGGGTAAGAAAGGGATCACTGAGGGCACAAATAGGATACATGTAAGGAAATGGGTCCAGAAATGGGTGTGTAGCATGGAGACAAATGATAATTTCAGTTAGCTTGTAATTAGTTTGACAAGACAATGCTGTAAATGTAAAGTTGTCATCCAAGGCACACAGCAGCAGAAATATAAGGGGTTTCAGCTTATTTGCAGTTATTGATTATCCCTGCTTTGTCTTTAGCTGTGTCAGCTTTCAATTAGAATATTACATTTTCAAAAGTATGAAGATCAAAGTACTGTATGTGGGGTAAGGGGGCAACCCCCTATTAAAGGCATGTGTTTAATGATACAAAAAATGCCTGGTACCAGTGTATACTTCACTTATTTCACTTTTCTTTTAGGCAAGTGAAATGGATAAAAACAGCCTTTTAAGCCATGACCGTATTAGAACAGTGACAAAGTGAGCAGCAGTTAAGCGATAATATACAAAGTGATGATAATAGAAATGATAGCAAATGCTACAGATGTAGTTGATGTGTTTGCATTGGCAGAGTGTGTGCGTTCCTTGCTGAAGTAGTTGAGTAAGAATGGAATACTCTCTCTGTCACACACACACACACTCACACACACACACACACACACACACACACACACACACACACACACACACACACACGCGCACACGCCTACTTTTCTGATATCAAGTTGTTAGCATTAACAGTATGCATAACCTAGTAGAAAGACTAACCCAAGAGTCATAAATCTTAGTTTTAGGAATAAATTCATGCAATTAATCAAACAAAATTAAAATTTATAAAATGGATTGCTGAACATCATTTGTCCATTTGGACACCATATTTTCTGGAAATGATTTGGACTCTGGCAGGTTTAGGCCTTCTGTTCTGAACTCTGCTTAAGTGAAGAAATGTTTGTATTTGTATGAAAGAACAAATGAAGATTTTTTTAAACTCTTGATGCACTGGGTGGTCTGTGATCTGAAAAGCAAACACAAGATCTGAGGTTTGTTGAAAGAACTGTGGATTGCAGCTGAACATTTAGAGCACGTGTTGAGATTTCCTTCACATTGCAGGACTGGTCTGTATCCACTTATGGAATGCTACGCATCACAGGAATGTTACGTGGAACTTCTCATTAAGATAAGAGGTGTAACTGACAAACATCAGACAAAAAAGTGACCAGCTTTCTTACAGTTTTTTCCAAAAATTTGAGAAAGCATTTATGGGTATTTAGATTCTATAAGCTGAAGTTTTCACTGATGCCAAGTTCTGTAAGGGAGACTTTTACTTGGAGCCGTACATTATTTGTTCAGCATACATCAGAAATGGTTCTGTTTGCTTAGAAAAGGAGAATACAAGTCCTTGTTAAGGAAATGGATACAAATGATTTGCCTCAGCACTAAAACAACATTTTACCATTTCTCAAGGTTGGTACAATAAGGGTAATTGTCAGGATACATTATTTTGTGCAATACTAGGCCTTGTATTTTTCTTTTTTTTTTTCCAATTTAATGTTTATTGAAATTATGCATAGTTGAAAAGAACAGAACAGAAAACAGATGCAAGCAAAATAGCACAAAAAATAAAAAGTACAATCAGAACATAATAACTTCCACTATATATAATCAGAATAGTGATAAAATACCCTTATATGGTAACAGGTAATATCACATGAAATAGTGTCTTGAAAGTGAAGAGAGTTTACATTTTGAATATGGGACTACAAAGTTCCAGTGTAAAGATGAACTGGGGTTCTCCAAACGATATCTAAAAGCTTACATTTTATTTGTTTTTGGCACTCAAGCTATTTAGGTCAGGGAGAACATTTGTTGAGTAAGAGTACCTATCAAAACTATTTACAACTGTTTACAGAAAAAATGCCACATTTATTACTATTCTAGTTTGTTTTGCTTTTCCCCTCTTGATATTTATCTTTTCTTATTCTTCTCTCATTACACTCATTTGCTTGCTTCCTTCTCTTTTTGAAATGGTCATTTGCAATTCAGGTTTGGGGAGGGGGCTAGGTTTCAGTTTAGCTTTACAGGATAGTGTTAAAGAAGTAATTCCAGTACTCTTGAACGTATGTCCTTTTGTTGGGGTTCTTAGTTACGAATTTATGGGAAGAAATAACTTTTATTGCCATTACTTTAACATTTCCCCAGGCTATTTTGGATTTATCCAACCAGTTTCCTTGCAATGAAATGGTTTAATTACTGCACAGATTGTAATTATGACATGTTTATGGATACCAGCAAGGAATTTGGGGGTTATAATTAGAATTGCTGTTTCCCATGAAAAGGTGGTTTTCTCATAACCCATTTTTTGGAGTTTGATTTTGAGGGAACACCATAATTTATAGACTATCTTGCAACTCCAAAAGATATGCAGTATATCTGCATTTTCCTAGGGGCGAAAAGGACATGTTAGTTTTTTTTATATCCAAATTTTTTTAGAACAGCAGGAATGTAGTATGCATTGCTATTGATCATGAGCTGTGTATAAATTAAGTTTTTAAAAGGAGTTGCATTAAAATTAAATTTAATGCATTTTTGAGTGCTTGATATTTTAGGTTGATAAAAATATTATTTTTTTTCTTCCCAGTATTTGGAGTAAAGAATTGAAGACTGGAATTTAATTACAGATATTAGTTTATATGCATTGGATAGGATAGTGCTTTAATAATTTGTTGGGTTATTTGAATGTTTTGCTCTTCTGTTTTTATTGTTGAGAACTTGATTTTGACTAATAACTTCATTTGTCTAAGCAAATGGTCATATTTACAAGTTACTCCTAAGTGGGATCTTAAGTCTGATATGTTTAAATTAGTTAAATTATGTATTTACCAGACCATTATGTCTTTAATTTGGGGATAGTTTGTGAAGTCAATCATTTTGTTATTTAATTTCAAGTTTAGGTTGAGATGTATTGGTTGTAGTAAACCAAGTGTGCTTTCTAGATGAAGTGATGATATTAAATTTTGGAAAGTTATTATCTTATTTTTGATCATAAGATGAATTTTGGAGGGACAGTTATTTTTAAGTTGAATGTAGGGTAGGGCTTTAGGGTTTATGTTGTGTGATTTTATTTGTTTATACCAGATGTTGCACCAGATTGGTAACCAGGGTTGGCTGTTTGGGTCATGATTTAAGATCTGAATAATTATGTTACCTCGGATGATATCATAGCATAGTTTAAAGTCAGGTAGTCCTAGATCACCTTTTTCCTTCAGTAGTACTAATTTGTCTTAGTGAATTTTTATGGTTTTAGGGTACCATATGAATTTAGAAAGGGCTGATTTCATTTTACAAAAAAAGTTTGGGGGGAAATTAGATTTATAGCATTTAATTGATATAGCATTCTTGGTAAAATGTTCATTTTGATGATGGCTGCTTTCAAAAAAGAAGATAGATATAGATGTTTCCATCTAGCTATGTCATGACTGACTTTTTCACATGTTCCTTGTAAATTGGCTTTCATCAGGTCATTGTATGTGTGAACAAAGTTGATACCCAAGTATTTTACTGAAAATTATACTGCAGTTGGAGTTATAGGGAAGTATGATTCATTGTGCTTAAAGGGATTTATTGGGAATATAGAATATTTTGTGGGGTTGATTTTATAATTAGCTATTTTTTAAAAATATTCTATTGTTTTTAACAGTTTATATAAGTCAGTGTTGGAGAACTCACAGTAGATATTGAGATCATTTGCAAATGCGGTAAACTTTAGATCAATGTCATTTATTTTTGGGATATGGTGATATGCCTTTTGAGTAATATAGAGTAGAAGTGGTTCTAGGTAGAGGTTGAGGAGATAAGGAAATTGAGAGCAGCCTGGCTTTGTTCCATTTGTTATTTTAATAGGTTGAGATTGGATTTTGTTTATATACAATGTGGTTGAGACATTTTGATAGATAGTTTTTATGATATTTATGAAAGATTTGGGAATATTGAAGCAAATCATAGTTTTGAATAAAAAAATTAAGTCCACTCTATCAAAAGCTTTGCTTCCATCAATTGTTAAAGCTTATCTGGGAAGTTTATCTTTTGCCAAGACATCATTATTATATCACAAGTTAAGGTGTTATCCCAGACTTGTCTACATTTCATGAAACATATTTGCTCAGGTGAGATTATGAAAGGAATTACTTTTTGTAATCTATGTGATAGTATTGAGGTTAGTATTTTAATATCTAAATTTATAAGAACACTAGGTCTGTAGTTGTATGGGTTTGTTGTGTCTGAGTTGGGTTTGGGAATCAAGATGGTTTTTGAATTGTTGATGTAGAGGTCTGAGATTCCATGCTCTATAATATAGTTGTGTACTCTAAGAAAAGTCCCAGAAAGCTATAGATTGAATTTTTTGTAAAATTCGGATGTGAAGCCGTCCGGGCCAGGAGCTTTGTTAATTTTTAGTTTACGTATGGCAAGTTGAATTTCTTCTAATGTGAGTGTGCTTGCTAGGTAATTTTCCTGCTCTTCATTTAGTAGGGGGAATTTTTGGTCTTTTATGAATTTGTCGTATAGGTCCAAATGGGATTGTTTCGGGGAATTATATATATATTGTTATATATTTCGACAAATGAGTTTATTATATCTGAATCATTACTTATTAGTTTATCGTTATAGTTTAGTTCAGTTATTTTGGGGAAATCTTTTTTTTTAATATTTATTAGTTTGGCTAATGTTTTGGAAGGCAGTTGGGTGTTTTGGAAGGCACTTGGGTCCATTCAGCATAGTTATATAATAGCCTAAACTCAGTAAGTGATTGATTTTGTAAATGTAAGGCATAAAGTTTTTTTGTAAGTTTAACATATTCTCTTCCAATTCAGGAGAGTATTTGTTTATGAGTTCTGCTTGTACATCTTTGAGTTGCTTCTCGAATTGTGATTTTCCAGTTTTTTCTTGTCTTTTAAGGATGGATGCTTTTTGTATAAGTAGCCAATGAATTACCGCCTTTGTGGCAGCCCATTGTATGCCAAAAGGAATATCATTCATATTTAGGTCATGTTCTAGTCTAGCTAGAGTGAGGTTTATTTCTTGTACTACTTCTTTCTTGTTAATTAAATTTGCTTAGAAAGTCCAGATAGAGTATTTATATTTTTGGTAATTTGTGGTGGTGGTTTTGATGTTAATTGAGATTTTTGAGTGATCAGATATTTATCTGATGTCTACTTTGTATTCTGTGATTACTCTCACTAAGGCTTCAGATATCAAAAATAAATCAATTCTTGACCACATTTTGTGAGTTGGAGAGAAATATTTGTATTTATTTGTTGAATTGTCATGTTGGTATAAGACCATGTATTTTTCTTGTACAGCTGGCCTGCAGATTCTAAAAGTTTGTAGATACAAAATGCTGCTCTGTAGTATTGATTTCTTTGGACAGGTGAATACAACTGTGAAAATAGTCCTAAAATCCTAGGTTCAAGTAAGGCCTTAGGTGCTGGGATTCCTGTCTGGAATGGCCAATAATGTTTTTTTCATTCTGTGAGACAGAGTTGGTACATGTTCAATTGTAAGAGCACCACTTTGAGGCAAGACCTTAGATGTGAGTCTCTGCTGAAAAGGCATAGACTCAGCGGGAAGTCCCCAGCCAAGGAGTGCTTCTTATTATAGTGTGCATATGTTGCTATGAAATGGTATACAGGCAGACTGAGTGTCATGAAGCATTCATTAATCCATCACTGCTAGTCAGATGAGGATGAGGAGGTTACATGCATAAATGAAAATGCTCTGAACCAACAATAGATAAAGGCCTCTGAATGCCCGAACTACATGCAACCACAGCAGTGCATGGACTCAGGATCAGTATACTGACAAGTTCTCCACCATTGAAAGTGATTCCATCCATCCATCCACAAGCCTTTTTTCCCATTTTTACACATGGGGTTAGGGTGTCACTTCAACAGTAACACTCATCTAGAGCCAAGGATTACACCACCGAGTGGCTAGCCCTGTCTCAGTAGCTCTTCCACACCACACACACTCACATGCCCACTCAAACCTATGGCCAATTTAGAGTGTCTAATCCACCTACTGCATGTCTTTGAAATGTGGGAGGAAACCAGACACCCAGAGGAAACCACATGAACACAGGTAGGACATGCAGACCCACACAGAAGGCACCCCAGCAGATAACTGAACTGTGCTCTCCCATATACTAATATGAGGTACCAGTGCTAGATAGAACAGTGACTGGCTGGGTCAGAAAGATGCCAGAGCAGGCATGATTGTCAAAGGCTGGGGAGATACAAAAACTAAATAATTAAAACAGTACCTTGTATGTTGAACACTATTCTGCTACTTGTACGCTTCTTGCTCCACCTGTAAACACTATCACTTCACACAAGCACTTGTCTTTGGCGTGGTTAGTTCCAATGCAGCATAATATTTCTAGACTTAACTGAACATAGAGGCTAGGCTTCTTCCAAGAAAAAAAAAAACAACTACAATGTTATTTATGTGTGTGGTTTCTGTGGTATGTATGGAATGGTTTAAGCAGTATCAGCACTGTAGGACCAGTGTCGGTCTTCTGCAATACTTTCATTATGTTGCTGGTATGATGGTACCATTAGAGAAAGCTGGAAATAACTGTAGGCCTTATAAAATATTTTAGAGAAGGTATGATAGTACCATTAGAGAAAGCTGGAAGTAACTTTAGGCCTTATAAAATCTTTTAGGGAAGATATGAAAGAACCACTAGAGAAGGCTGGAATTGACTTTACGCTTTATGAAACATTTTAGGGAATGTTTGCTAAACTGCATAGGTTATGTGCAGAGAAACTGGGCATGTATTAAACATGATATACAAACTGTCAAATGCTTTGTATATAAAGGTTATCATGATATCTTTGCAAGACAAAAATGCAGTGATCAAATTAAGCGTTAGTTTATTTTTTATTTTGGTAGAGTGAACAATAAGCTGTGTTTTGGACTTTTTTGGTCGTCTCTCCAGGTGTGCTTCTATTTGTTTTTTTTATTTTGAATTTTGAGTATTTTTTCCACTGTGGTTTTGGTTCATCATGATGTTTGTCAACAGCACAGCTTGTCAGCAACCAGCATAATTGTGGCACAAAATTCCTCTTAGATATTCAGACTATTAAATGTTTATTAAGCCAGCACAAGTGACTAGTCACGAGGACTGTCAGCTTTAACACATATTCTTGTTTGACAGGTACAGACAAAATACATTAGGTAACACTTGTGAATTACATAACTTTCCTGTAGTCACAGCCTATCGTACTCTGTTTGAAATAAAAGTAGTACTCACTCATATTAAAATATACCTGTGCAGTGAACAAAGTAACAAAGTCCCATTTACCAGTATGTATAAAACTGTAAAAGTCAATAAAAATACTTTGTGGAAAAGTGATGAATGGGTTACATTTGAGCAACCAGCTTCATGAACATAATCCTCTGTCCTGTGAATGGTGATTGCTTTAGGAATGTAAAGATATGAACAGCATAACGCATGAATCACAAACATGGCAACACTTACTAAGCATAGTACCGTGGTTATGCATTGTGCAACAATGTTCTGCAGTAGTAATGACAAACTGTGCTGCCTGTGTGTGACACAGTAATGGGAACCATGCACAATATGGAATACAACAAGAATACCTACTGCGAATGCCAAGGTATGGAATGTGGAATAAACGTGCCCCAACACAGTGCAGTATAGAGGACCATTATATATAAACAACTGCAACTGTCTCTTTAGGCATGTATAGATACACACTCCTCAGCATTCTACATATGTTGCCTGGTTAATGGACCATATATATCTGTAATGGTAAAAGAACTGGATGCCACACAATTAGAATGTTGCACATAATATATTAAATGACAAATGTCCATCTTCATCACTATAAAAAATTAGTCTTACAAAAAGAAAATCTATCTGTAGATAGAAATAGCAGAATTGTATACATGGATATAAGAAAAATGATCTGCCATTCAACATCCAGGACTGGACTCATGTACATCTTAATGCAGCTCAGACAGTACTAGTAGAGCTGGATGGATGTTACAGGGAAGCTGTGTTGGACCATGCAGCATGAAGCAAGCACAACATATAATGGCGTAATAGATTCAAGAAGGTCTGGTAGTAGTCAACATATGTGAATGCATGAAGCCAGCTGCCTATACCCCTGATGTGTGTGCATGCGTTCCTACAAGTTGGGACCTGCTGGATACCACAGACTACCCTGACACACACACACACACACACAGACACGCGCGCGTGCGCATGATTGTACACACATATATAATACAGGCACATATAATGGTTATAGTGCATGCAGGTGTATCATGCATGCATCTATTATGTTACTCACCAAGATATTCCTCCTGTTATTTTGTACAACCTGTCATAAGCAATAAAATATGCACACTCATGTTAGCCATATGTTATGACTAATATATATAGCCTGAAGGAGTTTTTTTTGCAGAAGATTATACCAAAAGTGCTGCAAGGTGGCATCATTCTTGTGTCACTTGTTGCACCAGCAGTTCAAATTGCCACACCTGAGGTCACTCTACTTATGTTAGCATTACTTTCCAGTTCCTGCTGTCCCTGGTATTTCTAGTTAGTCATTTGTCTTTTTACCACTGCGTGACTAATACCCTGCATTAGATGGAGCCAGACAGCCTTTAAAAATGCAAATTGCCCTAATTCCCAAAACAGCATGTGCTTTACTGTAAACTACTATGTTTAGAACAACAGGGCATGTGATATGACCATGTGATTTTAGCAATATCTCAATTAGAAATCTTTTCTGACAGTCATTTCAACATTTTAGCATTGCCATGCCATGTGCATTGTGACTTCCTGCTATGGAATTACACAATCGCACATATAAATGTGGAGGACAAAAGTACTTCTCTGTAGTCAAATACAGCTTCTTCAGTATTCTGCAGTAAAAAAAAAATGGATGTCATTTAAGGAAATGCAGCACACAATATCATGTGCATATGAACATTAAGTGATTCATGAAAAATGTGGTGAACTATGCATAGCTGTGTATGCATTCACGTGTGACAATACTTAAGCATCCTTTGTATGGTTTAGTACCCCTTTTAACTTTACCAAAGGTATTACAGAGCTATCACAGAAATACTGAGTGTTGTTGTTGTTACAGGTCTTCTGTACTTCAGTGCCGATATTGTCAATACTGAGTAGCTTTATGGTATTATTTATTGTGCAGGACAGATTAGGATTCTTTGGCCTATAGTTGTTAGGAATTCAAGGCATACACCAATATTGTGTAGAAATGCTTGATGTATTGTGTGCTAAAATGCACAAATATAGAACATTAATTGACTATTATTTATGTTTGTTCCATTTGTATTGACAGGCAGAAAAAAAAATAATTTCACACCCTGACACATGGAGGTCTAGCTGGACACCATATGATCAGGTGGAGCTTCTTAGTTTTAACATTTACAGAGACAATAGAGATTATCAGAGAATGTAGCTGATGTTAAAGCCATTGAGAGCTATGGAAGAATCCATAGCAACTGTTGACATAACGTCAGCACTATGAAGGACAGAGACAAGAAGAGAGAGATTAATCTCTGCCTTAACCAAGACAAGGGTACAGCACCATTTTTGACATGTTTGCAACACGTAATGGAAAGCTGTATATGATAGTAATGCCAGAGCACTTCAAATCAGGCTTTCTGGATGGGATTTTTTTGGCACACCAAAATGAAGGTCAGTGTTTTTACAATGTATTGTTAAGTCTTATTTTTTTTTTTTTTGTCTTTTCTTGGTTAGAGGTCGCCACAGTGGAACTCTGGTCTGCTAATGATTGGCAGTAGATTTTTATAGTGCCAAGTTGCCAGCCTGACGCCCAGCCTTCAGCGAAGGCACGCCCATTCACGTATGTCCTTCAAACGCCACTTGACTGCAGGGAGGACATGCAGACTCCACACAGAAGGCACTCCAGCCGAGAATTGAACAGGAGAACCTCTTGCTGTGATGCAACAATGCTACCGCTGCACCACTGTGGCTGCTATATTATGAATATTATGGTATGGTGCATGTGTATACATTTGTACAAATCCCTTCTCTGCTGATAGATCTAATGCAGAACAGGAATGTCTCAAAGCCATCCATCACATCACTTTAGGAAAAGTCTTAGTACACCAGTGTCAGCTACTGTTCATACATAAATCAATTACCACACATGTAAGGATAGAGTAACTGCTGTTCACAGGACTCCAGCTGGGTGAAGAACAAATGGCAGGTTCAGTCCTATTTAGTCAGTAAAGTGCTGAGCAGCTTGATAGAAGAAAATACCCACTGGCACATAATGTTATCTCAAATTGCAAGTTATTTTAGTACTATGATGGCTGAGAGTGTCTTGTAAAGAACTGCTTATTTAGAAGGTTACAAAGGAGAAGAGAGAAAAGAACTCCAAAAGCAAGTTTAAGTATGCTTACCAGCTAAAATTTATATACTGTCCAGTTAAGGACAAAGTTTACAAGATCAGCAGTGTAACCAGTTAAAGAAATCTGTATTTATGGGTATTTATGGGTTATGGCAGCCTCTGTACATCCTTTTTAAGATGTTTGATAACATCATTACAACACACTCCCTTTTATCCGGTCTTGCTTTAACCGGACTCCGCTTTAACTGTCCATCAAATTTCTGCCATAGCCCTAGCAACAGAAAGCAGAAAAGAACAATACTTCCATCTCCTCTGGGCACTTTGAAACATTTTTGCTTATCACAGAGCTGAATCCAGCACTAGGCTGAAGGATGGGATTTTTTTTTAATTAAAAAAAAAAAAAATATATATATATATATATATATACATATACATATATATATATTAAGGGCATTCTTCTTTAAGAACAGCCTCAATGCCTTTTGTGTAAGCAACAGGTGTGTGCAACTGATTGTTTACATCTTTGTGTTCTGAATACATGGAATTTGAATGCCGGAAGATGTTTGGACTGTGCACTATGAATGAACAAGTGGTGTGCATGTGTGTGTGCGTGTGTGTGTGTGTGTGTGTGTGTGTGTGTGTGTGTGTGTGTGTGTGTGTTTTTGTGTGTGTGTGTGTGTGTGTGTGTGTGTGTGTGTGTGTGTGTGTGTGTGTGTGTGTGTGTGTGTGTGTGTGTGTGTGGGTGTGTGTGTAAGAGGTAGGTTGCATGCCCCTCAACTGTCCAGATTTTTGCAGAATGTCCAGATTTTTGCATCATATTTTTGTCTGTTCTTCAAAAAAAAGAACTGCAGTTGCTAAATAATGACATATATTTGAGTTTTAGACTTCATATTCTTTAGAGAAATGCATATCAACACAAATCCTGTTATTCTAGCTGATTTGCAACCTATAAATGCTATGTTGTATGATTTTTATTAATTTATCCAGCTTAAGGTCTGGTCCCAACAAGACTGGATTAGAGGGAGTGTACTGTACAGGTAGAGGTACATACACAAGCACACACACACACACACACACACACACACACACACACACACACACACACACACACACACACACACACACACTGGGGATTGGGAATTTGTCCTTTCTTTGCTGTTATGCAATCTTTGAGTTGGTATATATGTAGCAGGACGTGTGAGATGCAGTTCAACTTGCCCCCTACAAAATTAGGTTTTATGTTATATGATTTCTTTTTAGATATTTTGATTTGTGATATTTTTCTACTGATATCTGTATATCCGAGAGCTCGATTATGTGTATATCATGTGTGTGTGTGCATATGTGTATGTATATATATATATATATATATGCGTGTGTGTGTGTGTGTGTGTGTGTGTGTGTGTGTGTGTGTGTGTGTGTGTGTGTGTGTATCTATATATTTATATATATATATATATATATATATATATATATATTATATATATATATATATATATATATATATATATATATATATATACATATATAAAATGAGAGAGCTTGGCAATTTATTTTTTTTTTTAACCAGCTAAGTGAATTTGACCAAGGGCCCTTTACAGCATGACCTGGGCCAGTCAGGCTTATACAATGAATAAAACATCACTGCAATGTATACAATGACACAGAGTGGTCATCAGTTCTTCTCTGCTCCATATTTTTCAAAATATTAAACTTGAGCTACTGATCCCCTTGAAAGTAGTACTCATGTTATATTTAGGCACAAAAATTACACCCAGAGAAACTACTAACCTGATGACCTTTTCAGTCTTCAACCTAAGCTGCAAAACTGCTACTGGAGAAAGAGCAATCTGTGTTCTAGGTCCTGTCATTTGGAACCACCTCCATAAGGAAGTAAAAGCTCAAGACACACATGAAGCCTTTAAACATGCTCGCAAGGATCATTTTCTTATTGCAGTCAAGTGCACCTGCTATTTTGAAAATAATTAATACAGTCCTGGGCATATTAATGTCCTTGTACCAGAATCCTTATGTGCTGCTCTAAATTGTATCTGTTGCTTCTGTATTTTGTGTGTGTGTGTGTGTGTGTGTGTGTGTGTGTGTGTGTGTGTGTGTGTGTGTGTGTGTGTGTGTGTGTGTGTGTGTGTGTGTGTGTGTGTGTGTGTGTGTGTGTATATATAGACACACACAGAGACACACATACAACTCGTGCTTATTCCTCATGTTTTTTCTAATGTATTTGTACTTGTTGATAACTCTTACATATTGCCAATGTTCTTGTACTTAGATTTTGCATGTTATGACTTGTTTTTTCCTAATCAGACTATAGATAATTTAGTTAAGAAGACTATAACAGCAAAATGTTAGTGTCACTAACATCAGGACATGAACATTGGTACATGTATGCAGAAGACAACAAACATTGTATTTAAACTTAAATAGTGTACACAAATAGAAGTATTACAACAAGAAATCCACTTGTGTGCATTTGTGCATGCTACTCACTTTTGAGGGATTACTATAATATGTTCAGCACTGCCTTTATTGAATCAGGCAATGTTGACCAAACTATATCAAAACCTACAATGATAAACACCCAAAACAACATAAAACACCAAATCCAGAAAGTCCCTACTGCTCAAGACGAAGGAACATGGCTCAGAAAGGAAGACAAGTACAGTCATTTGGTATATCAGGTGTTGGTGTATCAGGTGTTCGACATTGCGGGCTTCAATATGGTTTAGTCGATATTGCCTGATTCGATAAAGGCAGTGTTGAACATATTATAGTAACCCATGGTTAGGTATGCACTGATATAGTTGAGAGATATTGATAATAAGTAATGTGTTACTTAGATGATGTTAAGTGTTAGCAACAACTGCTGACAATTTACAGCGATCACTACTAACTTTGCTTTTGTTATTAATCCACAGTTATGGATGCAGCATAATGTAATTAGGTATGAAACTAAAGGAAATAAGAAGCACAATAAGTGAAGAGCACCAGCGGCTGAACAGATCATGTTATGGGCACCTTAGTCAGAAAAAGGGTGGGAAGAACTGCTCTAAGAGAACAAATGCATCTCCTTTCAAACAATCTGTTTCTAAGATGGGGATATTAGTTGATATATAATAATTTGTAGGTAACATTATTTAAAGGACCACTACAGGCAGCGGCTTAAATATACATATGTATTTACACAGACACACACACACACACACACACACACACACACACACACACACACACACACACACACATATATATATATATATATATATAAATTTATTTTTATTTAACATTTTGTTAGTGAGTTAGTCCGACTGTGATAGTTGCCCAATTTCAGAGGAGGCCCAGGGAGAAAAGCTCCACATAAAAAAACACTCACAGTAAAACAGCACAACATTTTACAGATCAGAAGAATTATACAGATCATAAAAAAAGCATACTATACAATGGAATTACTATTCACTAATGTTTGTCCAGTAATATACAATAACCTATAATTATTTTGTCAAAAAAAAAAATATATATATATATATATATAAATATATATACACATACACACATCCATGTTGATATGTTTATATATACATCACTGAAGTAAGTTGAAAAAGAGTAAGAGGGTGGGTAGAGTTGGGGAAATGTCAACAGCCTGGCGAGGAGCAGGAGCATAACTAGTTGTCGTTTAGATGCATCTTTAGCAGGTTTCTGAACTGTGCTGGGTTGGTTTTGTTTAGTATATTCAAAGGGATGCAGTTCCATGCTTTAGAGATATTATTAGAATAAAGAAAATCTCCAAAGCTGTTAATGGATTTTGTAACTTTTAATAGCAGTTTGTTGGAAGATCTCAGGGTCCTGTTATTGAGGTGTATTTGAACTAGGTTGTGTATGGCTGGACATTTGTCAGGTAGATGTACTATAGAGTGGGTTAAGGTAAACTGGTTTAAAGATGGGAGGTTAGGAAGTTCTAGCCATTTGAATTGTTTTACAGCAAGGCAGTGATGGGTTCTGTGAGGCAGATTGGTGGCAAATCTGGCTATCTTGTAGTAACATGTTTTAAATTTGCTTAAGTCAGTTTTCCTGAGGTTGTGAGTATAGGGGAGGCATAGAATAAGGTGGATAGTAGGTTGGTCCTGGCGATTGCTGCCTGGAAGAGCTGGCTAGGTAAGTCTTAATCCTGTAAAGAGAACCCAGTTTGATGTGGGCCTTTTTAATTGAAAGTGATATATCTATAACACTTAATGTCCTTAAGGGGTCATTTGCTTATATCATATGGACCTCTATTACAGGTGGTTTAAGGTATCACATGGTGAAAATTGCAACTTGGCTGGATTTTTCTTTCATTTCATTTATATATGTGTACACCTGAAATGATGTGAACAACATAAGATCAACAGCAAAAAGATCAACATAAAAAGTTATTTAAACTGAAACACACTGACAAAAGTGACGTTATTATAGTTATTTGGTATTTATAATTAGCAGGGGATGTGTGGGTGCAGGTGGGCTGCTTTCTTACCCTAACCTGTGCCCTAAGCTTAAGGTCCCGTGGACTGCCCACGTTACTCGGTGTAGGAGTTCGCCAGGAGTGCACTTCGTGAGGTACTTTCGCCGATAGTGTAGTTGAATTTTGAAGTTTGTATCTAAATTGTGTTCTTCAATTGCCTGTATATCTATATCTCTATATTCTGCAAAAACATTGAAAAATGTGACAATCTAATCACATAGAAAACCTTTGAAAAACGTGACAAAACTGAACAACATTTTCTCAATATTTTTGAATGGAGAGCAAGCCACCCCTGTACCCCCACACCCCCTGCTAATTATATATGCCATCTCTGGGATCACACAACAGTGGGGAAAGGGCATAAACCCTCCCTTAGTGCAATTTAATCTTGTCAAAGTTTTGTGTTTATATATTTTTCAGTTTAGATCTTTTTACTTTTAGATATTTTTGTGTCAGTCTTTTTGCTGTCAGTCTAATGTCATTTAGATCATTTTAGGTATACCTCTATCTATCTATCTATCTATCTATCTATCTATCTATCTATCTATCTATCTATCTATCTATCTATCTATCTATCTATCTATCTATCTATCATCTATCTGTCTGTCTATCTATCTATCATCTATCTATCTATCTATCTATCTATCTATCTATCTATATATCTATCTATCTATCTATCTGTATGTCTATCTATCTATCTATCTATCTATCTATCTATCTATCTATCATCTAGCTATCTATCTATCTATCTGAATATCATAAAATAACGTTCCATTGACATTTGCATTTGTTGACATGTAAAACAGTATCCATAATATGTTGTAAATGCAAATGCCACCACATGCAAAAACTAAAACAATGTTTTGTACAGACTCTGGCACCCCACATATTCTGCTAATTATATACCATAACTCAAAAGTCATACAAATCAGGAAAAGGGAATATTTCCAAACCCCAAGACTTGTGCGAACTTGCACTTGTCAGCTATCTGTTTCGTCATCCAAAAGCAGATGACTAAACAGATATTGATCAAACATACTTTCAACATAACCATCTGCACCCAAATACACATGCTATATATGTGTGTGTGTGTGTGTGTGTGTGTGTGTGTGTGTGTGTGTGTGTGTGTGTGTGTGTGTGTGTGTGTGTAGGGGTCTACTTTGATTCACTGAAAACTCATTTCACTGAATTTCAACACACTCACACCAAATCACTGAAAGCTCAAATTACTGAAAACTCATTTCACTGAATCACATTTCACTGAATGTACTGTTGGGCAAATAAAATGTATATGCCCTTTTCCCCACTGTAGTGTGATCCTGGAGTTAGTATATATAGTTATGGGGGTGTGGAAGACACAACCCCCACCTACTTTTGGTTTTAAATTGTTAGCTTTCAGTTAAATGAGATTCATAAATATAAAAGCTAAGTAGGTGGGGGGTTACACCCCCACACACACCCAATGTGGGAGGCTGTGCCCCCATACCCCCCTAACTATATATGCTAACTCCAGGATTGCACTACAGTGAGGTAAAGGTCATATACATTTTATTTGCCCAACAGTACTTACATTCAGTGAAATGTGATTCAGTGAAATGAGTTTTCAGTGATTTCAGCTTTCAGGGATTTTTTGAGGGTGAATTGAAATTCAGTGAAATGAGTTTTCAGTGAATTAAAGTAAACCTGTATATATATATATATATATATATATATATATATATATATATATATATATATATGGGTGTACTTTCCTACAACGAAAATTCACTTTTTTGAAATAGGAAAGTACATCCCCACTTAACCAAAAGTGCACTTTAAAGAAAGTGCGGTTTCGCTTAAGCTCACTAGACCGAACCTACCACACCACAATGGAGGACATTGAAAAACGGGCTATGTCCTCAACTGTGGTGCAATAGTCACAGACCTTAGGGCTAGGGCTCAGGTCAAAGTAAGGGGATAGCTGTAGTAACTATCCCCTTACCCTAACACGTGCCCTAACCCTAAGGTCCATGACTATCACACCACAGTGGAGGACATAGCCCAATTAGGAACGTCTTCCACTGTGGTGCGATAGTCACGGACCTTAGTGTAAGGCTCGGGTCAAGGTAGAGGGATAGCCCTGCTAACTATGCCCTTACCCTAACCTGTGCCCTAAGCCTAAGGTCCGTGACTGCTAGCCCGTTCGGTGTAGCGGGTTCGCGAGAGTGCACTTTCGTGAAAGTGCACTTTCGCGTTAGTGTGAGTGTACTTTTGAAGTTCGAAGTAGTGAACTTTCGTTCTTCCAAATTACACCTGTATATCTATATCTATATCTATATATATCTTTGTATGAATTTTTACAAAATCCAGTCCTGCCAGCAGAACAGCTACTTATTAATAATTTCATTTTTTTCTAAATCTTATAATCCACATATAGGCAGACATACTGACATGATTTTGTTTTTTGGAAAGGTACTTCTTGCTTATATTACACTACAGTGCTCTTGTCCATCTTCTCCTGACATAATCTTGTTTTCTTGGAAAGGTACTTCTTGATTATAATACACTGCCGTGCCCTTATCCATCTTCTTCAATTACAGCATCATTCAGACATATTGAAGTGATTAGATTAGGTTTGAGAATCCTCAGCCAAAGTGTCAGACACATTTTTGTAGTGATTCTTTCATATTGGTTTCTTTCATGTTTATTACACTATCTGATAAACATGTTTGTAAATAGAAAAAGAAATAAGTGAGATAAAATAGCTTTTTTTAAACCTTGATAATCTGAATGTTTCATGTCCTCTGCCCCAAACTTGAAACTGCCAGAGTGTCACATTTCCTGGCTTCTAAAATCCAGCTAATTAGTGAAGTTGCTGTCAGCAAGCTTATCCACCAGAATAACTCCACTTTTATTTTTGATGCATGCTTTCTTCCATTAACTTGACTTCAGTGAATCGACATTTCAGTAACAACTTTACCCACTACTCTCTGTGAGCTACTCTCTGATTACCCACTACTCTCTGTGAGCTACTGTCTGATTACCCACTACTCTCTGTGAGCTACTGTCTGATTATCCACTACTCTCTGTGAGCTACTGTCTGATTACCCACTACTCTCAATGAGCTACTCTCTGATTACCCACTACTCTCTGTGAGCTACTCTCTGATTACCCACTACTCTCTGTGAGCTACTCTCTGATTACCCACTACTCTCAGTGAGCTACTCTCTGATTACCCACTACTCTCTGTGAGCTACTCTCTGATTACCCACTACTCTCTGTGAGCTACTCTCTGATTACTCACTACTCACTGTGAGCTACTCTCTGATTACCCACTACTCTCTGTGAGCTGCTCTCTGATTACCCACTACTCTCTGTGAGCTGCTCTCTGATTACCCACTACTCTCTGTGAGCTACTCTCTGATTACCCACTACTCTCAGTGAGCTACTCTTTGATTACTCACTACTCTCTGTGAGCTACTCTCTGATTACCCACTACTCTCTGTGAGCTACTCTCTGATTACCCACTACTCTCTGTGAGCTACTCTCTGATTACCCACTACTCTCTGTGAGCTACTCTCTGATTACCCACTACTCTCTGTGAGCTACTCTCTGATTACCCACTACTCTCTGTGAGCTACTCTCTGATTACCCACTACTCTCTGTGAGCTGCTCTCTGATTTGGCTCATTACTGTGCATGAGTTTGTCGATCATATTTAGTTTTCCATATGTAAAGCTGTTACTGAAAAGTTGATCTGATAAAGCCGAGTTGATGGAAGAAAAGAGCTTATCAAAAATTAAAGATGAGTTATTCCAGTGGCTAAGTCTGCACAAGTTTATTCTTTAGCACATTTACAGAACAAGAATTAACATCTGAAGTTTTGGACTGTTTATTACTGTTGCTTATAATTCTAAATTTAAAAGTTTTTATTTTTCATAAATAACAAGTAAGTGAAGACAGTCTGCTATTTTCACGGTGGGGACAGCTATCGCATCACATCTTTGGCATGGTTTAGTGGGTGTGAAATGAAAACAACAAAAAAGCCCTGCAGACATCTTGCCATTTTTCTGTTTTTTCTTAGTAAGACTTTCAGGCGAGACTGATAAAATGATGCAAAAGCATGACAGATAAATTCCTAATGAAAGTATCACAAAATTCCACTCAGTGCCAAAATGGTGGGCAGTGTGGAAGCTGACTGGTGTACAAATGTCACAGTAGGATAAACTACTACATCCAGCTCTTTTAATGTGTGAAAGCACGGACAATGATCAACTCTTGCTCGGTATGCATAAAAAAGAAAAAAATACATATATGCAGCTATAGATATAGATATAGATATAGATATAGATATATAGTATAAAAGCGAGGCAGATATAGATTATATGTAGAAAAAATGTGGAATTTATAGTCCTGCATGTCACAAATGCATAAAGGGAATCAGTGAATAATGCCTCCCTGCATGTATTTAATAAAGAAAAATGTGAACAAGCATGGTTGGTTTTGGAAGTTCTTAGCCTTCAAAGAAAATGCCCAGCATTGTCTTGCATACCTGAACTGGTATCAACTGATATGAAATAAGTTTTGTTATATGTATAAATGTCTCTACCGCTGTGCACATTCTTCACATGTACTTAAATTCACAAATACTGCCATCTAATTTTGGCAAGAATAGTAACTGCAAAGATGAACAGACAGAACGTTCAAGAAGATTTTACACTAGTTATGGTTCAGTGCCACTGACCTGCAAGTTATCAAAACCTTTTTATATGAAAATGTATTTAATTGCAGAAGGAAGTATAGCATACACACAGTAGTAAATACTGTTATAGAAATTCAATGAATGTACAAGATAACAATAAATGCATCAGACAGTACCAATACAAAACAGGAGGCACAGTAAGGCAGTATTATTATATGCAACTTGTTGTTTCCAACTAGCAAACCCAATAAAAAGCAGGGATATCAGTAAGTCACAATTACAGAATCCCAGGAATTAAAATGTCAAACTTAACGAGTAGCACAAAGGGTGTATATCAAACAGGAGAATAGGGTGAGTGGGAACAGAGTATGAGATAACAGTCTAACTGAAAATAAAAAAGTAAAGTAAGAATAAAAAGAAATACTCCCTACAGCTAAAAACTATAATCCTCAGGTACTACTACATAAAAGACATGAATCCATTTGATGACAAGGCTTAAAAAAGTGAGTACAAGTGTTGCAGGTATCAGATTTCTTCTTACTAAAATAAATAGCGGATTGGCTATGAGGACAGATAGGATACTTATTAACAATCATTTATCTACCTTTCATTTTTTTGGGTTTTTTTTAGGACATTCAAAAAAAACTTGACTATGGCTGCTTAACATTAACCACAAGAACACGGCTACACTTATTAGCATTTGATTGTAAAGGGCTGAAGGAATGGTTGACAAACATCCCACCTCTGCAAATAATCTAGCTAGACAAGCCAGACCTCTCAACTGCCTGTTTTTGGAGGAATGCTCCTATTTTCAGGCCTGAGTCATCCAACACGATACATATTTTTACAAGTATGCCCCTATTTTCAGGGTTGATTTGCCCATTCACAAACTTTTCTGAATTCCCCCTCATCACAGGTGATTTTTGAAGCTGTCTAGTACACGAAAAACCAAACTATGTGACCAACATACTAATGGAACTAATAACTAAGAGGATGCACATCTCACGTCAGCCTTTTTTCAGAGGCAAAAAGAAATGACATTGTGTGGTAGAATTCTGCAATGGAGTTCATTAAATTCTTCAGATTTTACACTGTCTCACAGTTTTCCATTATTATTACATTCTCTGTTTCTGAGTAGTATCCCAAATTCATGCTAGAGGCAGGAAGAGTTAAGGACTATTTAAGTTATGATAATAAGACTTCAAGATCTTTGCCTGGATTTGCCTACTTTTCAATGGCCTTCGTACCTGTTTTCAGCATTTGTAAGTTGAGATGTAAGAAGCAAGTCCTTCTCCAAAAGGCTAGAGTATGTTTTCCAGTCAGAGGCTACATAGGCCCCTATCACTTGCAAACAAGTGAAGTAGCCAAAAACTCCCATAGGTTGGTTGTAAGTGATTTTAAATCCTTAGACAAGCCTACCCACACAATAATCTTTAAGCATGATAACATTGATCATACAGTAATAATAATCCAGGAGTGTGTGGAGGAGCACAGTTTGAAAACCAAGGGGCTGCCAGTCACAGAATTTGTAAAAGACAGTAGCACTGCATAGATCATGTCCTGAACATAGAGTGATTTCTGCCATTCCTTTACAAAACACTGGTAGTAGGGTCCCAGTAACCTTGATGAATGAAAATAATATTTTTAGAGATATAATAAACCACTCTGAGTAATGTAATGTCCCCTTTAATCCTTTGCTGCCTATTCATTAAAGCTGCAGACATCTGTGTTGGGGAGCCAAGAAATGAACTGAAGCCACTGTATCTAATTTAAAGGTAGAAGTTTTTTATATTGTAGATATATTTTATTATATTTATTTGCAAAACACACCTGATAGAAAGGCCTGTGGCACAGTTTTGGAGTGGGCAGAATTTCAAATGGATAAAAGAAGAAAAGAGAGGTCTGTTAAACCTAAATCTCAACCTTAAGTTTTTCCAGAAGGATGTTGTAGGCAAGTTCCAAATGCCTTGAAGGCCCTTAGAGGTATTGAAAACACACTGCCCTACCACGGTCGTAGCCAGACCTGGCAATCATTGTAAGCATTTTCAAAATCCAACAACAATGCCAAGTATTGAGTCAATGATGTGCATTTCCGCTGCAAATACAGTAATAAAGTCTATAAATGATCCATGTTACCATTGACAAACCTAGCTTCAGTATGCAAAATAAGCTCAAGTAAAATGGACTAAAACTTTTTAGCTAAAATTTTGGCATACAGTTTGACATTTACATTGATAAGGGGAATATGTCTATAATTAGCTGGCCAAGTGCTGTCTTTACTGACAATGGTAGGATAGTAATAATAGAAGTATTAGAGGATTCATTTATAGTGTGAGTCAGTTAAAATTAATGAAAAAGATCAACTAAAACTTTAGTAAAAAGATCCTTAAGTTATTTATAATGTTCTACATTAAAATTATCTGGTCCTGGAGCGTTGCCTCTGTTGACTGAAGAAATAACCTACCAGACTTCTTGCTCAGTGATAGAGGATACAAGAGATGCCTTGTGCATGGGAGATAACTCCGGTAAGATGCCCCTGCTTAAGCAAATTATCCATAAAGTCAACATCATAACAAGGCTCAAATTTTACATCTTGGTTGTGAAGCTCTTGAAAGAACTTGACAAATAACCCATTAATATCTGCAGCAGAAGAGAGTAGCTTATCATGAGGGAAATCCCTAACCCCTGGTATGATATCCTGTCTATAATGTAACTTCATTTTATAAGCTAGAGATTTTCTGGGTTTCTTACTTTCTCCTCATGCTTGGATACAGTTTTATCAAGAAAAATTGTGACTTTTCTTTTACTTTGATATTATACTGCTGATGAGCTGTGGCATATTCCTATAAGGTCAGAGCATTTTTGCAACCCTCTGCTGTATTTTATTATATTATGCTACAATTCATGAACATGTGTGTGTGTGTGTGTGTGTGTGTGTGTGTGTGTGTGTGTGTGTGTGTGTGTGTGTGTGTGTGTGTGTGTGTGTGTGTGTGTGTGTGTGTGTGTGTGTGTGTGTGTGTGTGTGTGTGCGTGTGTGTGTGTGTGTGCTTTTGTCTTATTTTTATAGGGATTTTAAGAATAAATGCCTAACCCCACAATCGAGACTTTTAAGCTCTAATGTTAATGACTCCCACAAGACCTGGATGGGCATACTAAAAAGTGGATTGGTAGTCAAGAAGTGTTCAACACCTTTTACTGTATGATGTACAAATGATTTATCTTTTAGTATCAAAGGATCCATCCTCCACCCATCCTGCTGGGTGGGAAGGTCTCCCACTCCAAATTCAAGGAAACGTCTTCATGATCTGTATTCAGGGCAGAAATGACATCTGCATCAATAGAAGACAGAACTAGTTTAGCTGGAATTAAATTATAATCAATCCTACTGCCATGGTGCCTTGAGGGAGCATTGCAAGTAGACATAATTCTCTCCAAATATCAGTTAAGGCAAGGTGGGTGCATGTCTCCTTAGTTATTTTTTATGACTTGGTATACATTAAACTACAAGGATTGCTCCTATCCCTGACAGAGTCCAGGGAAACATTAAAACTCGCATGCTAATATTATCTTTTGAACATCTTCCCCCATATTTGTGACTACACTAAATATCTCTGTAAAGAATACATGAGGGTTATCAACATCAGGGCAAAAGATAGAGCCTAACATCCAGAAACCTTCTGGTGGTGAAACGGTCCCAGACGCCATCATTTTTGTTTATCTACAGACTTCTGCAGTAAGTTTTAATTTAGGGAAGACCAGACACCTAGTAAAACTCCCATTTTGGACTTAACATGAAAGTTACAATGACGTTACCCATCCTAAAGGGATCACATTATCCTTGCATGTTTTATTTAGCAATTTTAAATGCCTGGAAGATATATTTCCCTTCTTTCCATTCTTTTAACTGCAGTTCTTTTCCACAGAGAAGAGAGCCCCCTCACATTTAATGTTAACATACATTTCAGCTTGTGCACCAACAGAAGAAGTAAGTAACTAATTAAAACAAAAATGCGTAAGTACAAAAAACTACTGCAGTAAGAATGAATAAAACAACTTTAGCTGGGTATTAACTAACTGTACAGTACTTAGCTTATAGCACAAATCAGGCTCCTTTCAAGCTTTCATGATTCCATATACAAGAACAGGAGAGAGGAGAATATCAGAAAATAAAACAGAAAAAACGACCACCACCGAAAGTACAAGCAAGACAGTATTTATTAAAACTAAAAAATCAGAGTATGCTGATGAAGCCCAGTGCAAAGTTGGGTGAAAGCACTTAGTTTTAATAAATACTGTATTGCTTGTACTTTGGGCGGTGGTTGTTTTTTCTGTTTTAATTTCTGAGTTTGTATACACCCTTTGGGTAGTTTTTAAGTGTTTTAGAAAGGAGAATATCCACAACATATAAAAAGAAATAAAACACTGAAATTACTATAACAACAATATGGTCCCAATGGGATTAATTATGAGATAGATAAAGTTATTCTAACAATTTTTAGAGAAAAAAACATAAGCTATGAACAGTCTTGAGTATCCACAAAGTCCTGTTACTAAGTGAGATCTCAAGAGCCATTCTTAGTTCTTAGAAATGTCTTACTAAGATTATGAATACTTTTTTTTTTCAAACAAATCAGCACATGATTTTTTGCTGTTCAATGGTGGAGGAAAATGCTCAGAAGTGGAATCAGTCATCCAACTGCTGAGAGAAATAGACAGCATATGCTGGCTCCCTTCCACTCATTTTCCAGTAGAGAAGCATCCATTGCTAAGTCCACTGATTCTCCAAAGAGCTGCTTAGCTGTTTAGTCCCTGCCTGATTGAGTTTGATGAATATTATAATCACTGGGGCTAACATGTGTAATATTATCAATGTCTGCTGTGATGGCAGCATATTTTCCTGGACCAGTTTGATTTCTTGAGACCTCAAGGGGCTTTAACATAGAGTTTGAACAGAGGGTCATGAGGGTCATGAAGGTTTGGGATGGGTTAGCCTCATTGCTCATTTCTGAAGGAATTAGATGAGATTGTAAAAAAGTCAATGCTGCCTCATGGGATGTGAAAAGCATAGCTTTGTAATCCCATTTAAAAGTCAAAGTGGCAGGTTAGTGCAGATAGCTAGGAATCCAGTTCTTGTAGCAAAGCTGTCTAACAGAGGAAATGCACATTGGGCTTTGTTAGTACTATGGGAGGAGTCCTGGTATAAGCTTACCTTCTCTCCACAGTTTAGGAGTGAGTGACCATTTTTGCGGACTGCGAGACTGCATTTTTCTTCCCTTTCATTTAAGACATAAAACCGTATTTGCCTGTGAGGATCGCCATGCTTGCTTCATGGGCAAAGGAGGCGATGTGTCCTTTCAATTATAATGGGGCTAGCAGGTGGTAAATTAAGAGCTTGAGTCTAATGTTTTTCTAGGAAATTCACTTGATTGCTAAATTCAGTTGCTTCTTTCATTCCAACTAGCCACAGATTGTTCCCTACATCTATCTTGTAGACAAATAAGTCAGTCTGAGTATGATCACACCGACTGTTCTGACTGGTTAACAGTACAGTCATGAAACCTGGTGGCCTACATATTGCTGGAAGATTCTAGGACTGCTAATTTTACTGTACAGGCTTCCAAAGTTGACTAAATGTGAACATTTTCTTTTATGATAACTGCCATATCCACCAAACTACAAGTCACCATATCAGTTAGTTTATCTAGCTTTGCACTGATATCAGAATCTCCAGAATAAATCTTGTTAGCCATAGCTATGTTGAGAGTTTCAACAAAGAATAATAAGTTTTCCATTTCCCCCAAAACTGCACAGTACCAGGTACAGACAGTAACAGGCATGGCTTTATAGAACATCGCTACTACAGTTAACTAACCCAAACAAAAAAAAACGTATTTTAAAAGAGAGATCACCACTGCAGGGAAAAGTTTGCTCATACCGTTTGCTAGCGCTGGCCTCAGCATATCAAAAGATTTTAAATACTTATAGTCATTCAGGAGGATTCCTTATATGGAT
>NC_056734.1:331065106-331092606 GCF_019279795.1 Protopterus annectens | reverse complement strand
ATACTTACTAACTAGTTGACCATAATGATTCTTACCATGATGGTGTAGAGATAACAAAGCAAACGTATGTGCCAAATCTAAGAATCCTGGGTACTGCTAGGATCCTGAGCCAAAACATTGATGATGCATCTCCATGAATCATACACCACCTGAAAATTGATAGAACGTTAGCCCTTCCTGCTGCAGTACTGCTCACCTTGCTGTACAGATAGAGCCCTTACAGCAACATGGATGCTATTGTACAGACTACATCAGGGAAGACTTCCATTCCATAGAAAGTATGCATGGTACTGGCTTATTCCTTTGTTTACACTGGGAAACTGATATGCTCCTTCTCATAAGCTTGAAGTATATCATATATGGGGCTTTGCTAGCCTGAATCACCTTACTAATGCATGATAACCCTAATTGTAAGCCTGTTATGCATTTTCCCATAACCCAAACCTTGCTCCTTACCTTAGAAACCCCCTTTCCATAAGAGTACTGGTTTGCAAGATACTTAGACACTGACATAGTGCAGCAACAGCACATGTGTGCACCACAAAATCTATTCCCCTATTTAGCCCTAACTTTAACTCTAAGCACAAACACCCGCACATATACTCCTAATCCTAATGCCAAAGTTGTCAGTATACCTAACAGTGTCGGCATTAATATCCCACACTCACATGTTGTAGCCAGTCTGCATGTCTGGTGTATTGTAGCTCTTGCTTTCCCCTGCCAGGAAGTACTTATGAGAAGTACTATTCATTATTAAAATGGTGCTCTTAAAAGGACCTCTAAAAGGTGCAAATTCTATTCATATTTGATTCCCAGACCAATCCCAACCCACTGCTATGGCAATTTCTGAGGAAATGTGTTTGCAGTGGATGTACCTGCAGCTTAGTTTGTATAGCCAAGTGGTATTTTGAGATATAAGTGTTAGTATTGTGAAATGCCTTCTGTAGATTTGTTTCAATTGCCAAAGGATACTCACATAATGTTTGGATTGTTTTTACGCCTGCTGCCTCACTCCAGTCTGTGAGCACTAACTGCTTTGGTTTACCTGGGTATTTAACCCCTCTAATCTGTGGTACTCAACTCCTGTGCTCTTAGGCTGGCAGTAACAGGTCTCCTGCAGGAGGTTAGTAAGCCTGGAAGCTGCCACTGCTACTCAAAGAGGTAGACTTTTAGCTTGAATCGTTCTGGTCCTGCTCCCTACCATTTTAACAAGCTATGAGGTGTATTTAAGGAGAGTGGCCCTTATCCTGTCCCAAGGATAGGAAAAACACCCTCCAATATTATGTAGTCTCTCAGCCTAACTTCTATTTAGTACCATCGACTCCAGCAAAGCTAAATGAGTGGTCACTCTTACCATACCCCACCCCCATGAAAGGTGAACAGGCTTATCTTCATCAGTTCTTCCTCAACCCCTCACTACAAGTTCTAGTCATGCCAGAACTACTGTTTGAACTAACACTGGTTACCTGGGTTGAAGTCCGCTACAGACCTGGCTACATTCAGTGGAAAGTACCGATTTAGTTTAAATTGATTGCATTTCTGATGTGTCATATTTGCTTTAATACTCATTTGTGTTTTATTTTGTTTATGCTGTGTAAGCAATGGCAGATTATATTGAGAACAATATTGGTAGTCATCCAGGACCCACAGATACAAGATGTGGCCCATAACTGGCTTGAAGACCACCTCAGTAGAACTCCAGATGGAGTTATAAAGTTGCTAGAAGAACAGGTTTTGTATTAGCATGCATCATCTCAAAGATATGAAGTTCTCCCTCACTTGACAGCAACAGTACAGTACAGTGTTTGATAGCCAAATCGTCTTATCTATTTATTTATCTTTTTACATATATCAGCACTTCTGTAAGCTTTATGGACATGAAAAACATAGCAAACTGTACATCTGTTTCTCATTCCAGGACCCAGTCTCCTCTCTATGATTACACATTCTGGGCACCAAATCACAGTTCAAATCTGCCAATTGACTGCATTTTAGGTAATAGTGGGTGATCTTGTAATTATTTCAGAAACATGGATCATAAACTTAGTGCAACGTATTTGTGAAAGTCATCCACATCCTTACTCCGGACTGAAAACATTAACAACTATATCTGTAGTGAAGAAATCAGAAAGAGGGCAAACTGGGATTCAGAAACATAACTGTCAGCATTGTGGCTATACTTATTGAGTATGGGACTGTCTATGGATAAGAGTGTCTAACCATACCTGTCAACCTCTTAAAGCAAGAAATCTGGACAAAGCAATCAATAAAACTGGGACAAAGGTCCAAAAATAGGAACAATTTTTAAATATTGCTCATACAATCTTAGAAAGTTGATAGAAGAACAGACCCTGTGGTTTTTTCCTGGCCACAGTACAGGCAACACAGGTTTGAGGACCTTAACAGATACCCTGCAACTCTAGCTATCTGTCTGGAAGCCACCATTTTAAACTTAAAATAATACCACTGAAGTATGTGCCCCAGTAAATGACTACTACTTAAGCTAATATTTTAATTAATGCTAGACTTTATAAGCACAACAAGAATTTACAGTGTTTTTTTTTTTTTGCTAGTCAGCACGAAAAGCAGACGCCAGCAGCTCCTATCCTTTCTCTTTGGTTACCCACTATCATCATACTGTTTCTCTGTATATTCTCCTGTTCTGCACTTTACCCTTCCCTGAATTAATTTATAGCCTCACTCATAATTGCCTTTCCTAGTGCACCTGCCCTATTTTACTGTCTTCAGACTCTTACATATTAATGCATTTTTTATGTTTTGCCCTGCTTTTAGCTGCTAATAATACCTATCTCTCCCCCTCCAAAGCCCCTCTCTATTGTAGCTTATTTTAACCATACAGCACTGGATTTGCTTCAAGTAAATCTACTTGTGTAACTTGAGGCCAGTGTCCTTTTGTAAGCTTACTTCTGCTCATATTTTATTTATTTTTATTTTATTTCTGTGACTATACCTTTTAGAAACTTTATATCCTTGTCTCTCAAGCTAGTTTTCACTATCTTTTTCTGATTGTTTCCATGACTTCGTCTTGACCAGGGTGCTAGCCCCACTTCGTTTGCTCCTCTACCCTACCCCCATTCCCACTCACCCCATTACAATTACCTTTATATCTAACTATCCCTCCCCTTCCTGTCCCACTAGCCACTACAATTCCACTTCCTGCCTATTGCCACAACCACCTTACTAATCTGTCAATTTTGTCAACACCACTTCCTCTATACCACTGTCTCTCTACCTACTCTATCTGACCATATTTTATTCCAACATGTATTATTTTCTAATATCTTCTACACTGCTATTTGTTATCTCTATCTCCACCTCTTACCACTCCAATGTCTCTGACCCACTCCTATGTTCACCAACGTCTGACTCATACAACATATATCCAACTACTTCATCTTTTACTATCTCCCCTAATCTGTTTACTACCTCTACCTCAAGTCTATATAAACTATCCATAATACAGGTTTTTAAACCTTCCCACAAAGCTAAGTCAAAACTATACAAACTCCATCTAGCATCTACTACACACTCTCTCCTCACTAAAAACCTACTTTGTTCTGGAGATATCCATCCCAACCCTGGCCCCTCTTCTCTCCCCAAAACTACCTCTACACTGCCTCCATCTTACTTCTCTAATAGTCACCAACTTCAGTCACAACAATCATCTCCATCCAAATACTTAACTATTTACTCATTGAATATTCAGAGTGTAGCGAAGAAAGTCACTGAGCTGTACTCATGGAAAGCTCTCAATATCCCTCACATTCTCTCCCTATCTGAAACCTGGCTCAAACCACAAATCGCAAATAGTGAAATACTCCCACCAGGTTATAATATCTTCCGATCTGATAGACCTGTAAAAAAAGGTGGTGGCGTGGCCATCCTCTACTCAAACATTCTTAACCTCTCACCATACCCTTCCCCAATTCCTGACTTCCTCCCAGCTGAAATCATCATCCTTATCTGCCATCTGAATCCCCACAAAATACTTGCAATTGCCTCTGTCTACCTTCCTCCTGGTAACAATCTGCTCATTCTTGAAAACATCCTATCCTGGTTCTCCCACAACATACTATATGAGACACTAATCCTTGATGATGTCCACATTGATTGGTCCAAACACACAACTGACTCCCCCCAGCTCAGTATCCACCTACATGGCTTCCACTAACTTATAACATCTCCCACTCACTTCCATAAAAATTCCACTTCCAGCTCCATCATAGACTGGATCCTTACCAATTCCCCCCACCAATACCACAATCCCACCACCTTACCTGACTCCCACAGTGATCATCTCCCTACCACCATCTTAAGACACTACTCCCATATTCCTAAACCCCACCTTATCAAAGACTGTCGAAAACTATTGACTTTCAATTCACCCCAATTTAACTCCATTCTCCACAACATAGATTGGTCCATCCTGAAACACCTCCCCCTAAACGATGCTGTAAGCACTTTCAATAGCATCTTCATGAATACTCTAAACTCCTTAGCTCCCTCTAGGAAGATCAGAGTAAAATAAACCATGCTCCCTGGCTCTCCAAAGAGACTAGGTCCCTTATGAAACAAAGAGATCATGCTTGGAAAACCTGGACTAAAACTAAACAACCACCTTTTCTTCAAAAATACAGACAACTGAGGAACCTTGCAAAAACACATACAACTAATGACAAAAAGTTATACTATAGCTCTGCTCAGCTTAACAACAAATCCAATCCTCGAAAATTTTGGTCAACTCTCAACAACATCCTCTATCCTGGAAAGCCCTCTAATCCCTCCCCATACCCTAACTCTTCCTCTCAGGAAACAGCTAACCTCCTGAATAAACACTTTATCTCTTCCATCCAAAATCTGGTAACCTCTAAGCCAAACTCTACTTCGACACCCACTGCTCCAAGTCCCACTAACACAACTTTGTTTTCTTTTGATCCAGTTCCCATTACTTACATCAAATATCTACTACTCAAGCTAAAACCTTGCTCTCCTTTCACTGACAATCTATCTCCTACATTCCTCAAACTTGCTGCTGACTCAATTGCCTATCCTGTATCTATACTGATTAATCGATCTATTCTGGAATCAACTGTCCCGACCCTTTGGAAGTCTTTCTTCACTATCCCTCTTCATAAAGGTGGAAACTCCACTGACCCCTCAAACTACCGACCCATTGCCATTCTGCCCCCCTCGCCAAGATATTAGAAAAATGTATTCACTCATAGCTTCTCAATCACCTCCTCACACACCACTTACTTACCCCTACCCAACATGGATTTCGTCCTCACCACAGCACCACCATTGCCCTCCTCTTCTTCACTCATATCATTGCAGAGGCCCTAGACAACAATAAACTAATTTTCTGTCTCTTCCTAGATCTCTCCAAAGCCTTTGATACTGCCTCTCGTCCTCTACTACTATCCAAACTCGCAAATCTCCACCTATCCCCCACCACACTTGCCTGGTTTAATAGTTACCTATCTGGCAGGGAACAATCTGTCAAATGGCTCTCATCCTCCTCACCTTTCCTTCCCATCTCCACTGGTGTTCCCCAAGGCTCCATCTTGGGACCCCTTTTGTTCAACATCTTCCCCATTGATCTTTACACCTCATGCAAAGAATCATTCCTTATTCAGTATGCCCACAACTCCACACTTATATCCATCTCAAATAACATTCCTGAACTATATTCCCTCACCCAACAGACCCTACTATCCACTGAACAATGGCTCTCTCACAACCTATTGATCCTAAATCCCAAAAAGACCAAACTCCTACTTCTCCTTCCCCGTTCTCTTTCTCATCACAAAACCTCCTTTTTTATTACATCTTCTAACAATACAAACATCCAACCTGACACCCACACAAAACTCCTAGGAGTCATTATCGATGACGAACTCAAGTTCAACCTACACATACTCCAATGTATAAAAAAAAAAAAAAAAAACAGAACCTAGGTCTGCTATATTGGAACAAAAAATTCCTAATCCCTGAATCTAGACTTACCCTGGGCTAGGCACTCCTCCTCCCCTCCCTCTTATATGCTGCCCCAGTTCTTACCAATATCCAGGCCTCCACTCTAAACAAACTGCAACAGACTTACCATAAAATAGCCAGATTCATTACTAACTCCTCATATAACTCACACCACTACATTTCTTTAAACTCTCTTCAATGGCTTGAACTTCCCCAGTTTCTGCTATCTTATCAGTTTCATATGCTACACTCTATTCTTTATAAACCCTCCTTCTGTCTATCTCTATCTTCCTTAGTCTCCATCTGCATCCCATCCCAGACCCTCCTTACTTCTAACCAACAATTATTTGATATCTACCACCAAAAAGGTCAGTAGGCAAACTACTCTACAAGCACTCCCTTGCCCATGCTTGGAACAAACCTCCCCTTGACTTACGTTCAATCTCCCACACCTCACACTTTAAAAATGAACTAACAGCTTATTTTCTCAATTCCAGAACCTGCCCTTGCCATGACCCTACCTAGTCTTCCTTCCCTTTATGTACCCATAAAAGGACCATGCTTAGTACCTCATTACACCTCTCTCTCCAATGTGTCTACTATGCATTTGCACAATTTTATACAAACAAAAATGTTTATTGTTGACCTATTGAAATATATCAATGTAAAATTGTTACTTAGCTTCTTTTTAATGCAACTTTAACTTTATACATGTAACCCAACATATATGTGAATTGTTTTGCTATAACTGCAATTATATCAATATTGTTTAAAATTGTACTTGTTTTAAAATGTATTACTGGAGCTTTTCTCCTTGGGTCTCCACTGAAAATGGGCCACAAGCCCAGTTGGACAAACCCGGTTAACAAATGTCAATAAATAAATCATAAATAAATAAATAAAATTTTGCATTAACATGAATTTTCTGAATGGTATGAAGTCTGAAACTCAAATGTCTATCATTATTTTTTAACCTCAGTCTTTAATCATTTGCCAGTAATTTGCCAGAAAAGCAGAATGTTATGAAAAATGGACCAAAAATATGAGGCAAAAATCTGGACATTCTGTGAAATCTGTACAGTTAAGAGGTAGTCTGACTCTGCTCTCATGTTCAAGATAAGCAGTCATTAATCCATCTTTGCAAGACTGGTGTACATTTTAGTAAAGCAAACTGAATACTTTGCTGTAGCCATTTTTAACACAGTCGGACATTAGAGGTATATGTAATCAAGTGGGTAAATGACAGCAGTTTGAGGGGTCTATTACATCATAAAACAGGAAGTTGAATCTCAAAGAATGTGCATAGTCCAAAAATTGTGCTGGATGTGGAGTGGCCCACGGTTATAAAACTACCAAGAGTCCAAGGCATACATAATCTATCTCTGCCTTAGTTCGTAGCTTAAACAATGAAAGCACTTGGCCGTAGAATAAGAGTAATATAACCAGTGAATGTGGAATTTGCCCGTCCATTCTTTCTTTCATTCATCCAAGGTCACAGGTGAGCAGGAATCTATCCTGCCTCATTGGGAACTCTGCACTCACCTTTAAATACCTTTGCCCCTATTGTCAAGCTGTAAACTAATATTTTGTAATATTTTAATAAAGGTTTACTCTTACATAATGTGCTACCCAATCATGAAGTAGATTGGTGAAAAAAATATAAAAAATAATCTACGTGAAACTGGAAATACATTTATGTTTTGAGTAAAGACGTCTGTTGATATGGGTGTTGAGCGCCATGATCTTGTGATGGTTTTGTCCTTAATTAGACAGATATGACAGAACCAGATCAATTCTTTAAAAAAGGATCTCTCATCATAAGCACCTAATTTGGTCTCAGTAATTTTGTAATGTTGCTGAGTTCATGCTTTGTTTTATAATAATGTTTACCTTACTGACATAAACCAAAACATAAAAAGTGAGACTAAAGTGGGGGAAGGCTGTGTTCTGCATATACGTAGATAGGCAGGTAGGTAGATAGATAGATAAATGGGAAATATGTTGATGTTGATAAACTAAAAAAAGCCAAAGGAGCTAAAATATAAAATCAGAAAGCATAGCTGAACTCATGTTGAAGAAACTAAGTATTTCAGTGGAGGGTTAAGTCCTTGAATATTGCAAGTCTATCTTTAGATATAACTAATATGAAAAGAGATAAGAGATAAGTTTCCAAAAAACTATAATGCATATGGTTTCACTTCAGCTGCTTGACACCTAATTGCTTTCTTTTTGTTGTTCAGTCATGATTACTTCAGAATATGTTTGTTCATCTATTTTTTTTTCTTTACGCTATTTGTTACAGATGTGTGAAGGCTAAGAAGTTATTTTTTCATCAGTGATTGTTATTTTTCAAAGCTAGCATGACCAAGGCATGACATAATATAAGGAACCGATTTGTGAGGGCAAAGGCATCCACATAAATGATGTGGTGCTTGTCCCACTGCAAACATCCATGTTATTCTGTTTGAAATCCAGTATTATGTAAAGGAAAGTTTTGATAATTTCAATATTCAAGTTAGTTTTGTGCTATAATAGTGAAGAAATATGATAAGATCTTTTATATTTCAATAAGAAATCATAAACCTAAATGATTTATCTTGGTGGAAAGTGGATAACGGTAGAGAAATAACATCTTACAAATATCAAATTACTGGTACTATAGTAGAACTTAGGACATATAAACTTGTGAGGGTACAAATTAATCAGACCTGTGGAGACCACAGTGTTTTCCTTCCTATAATAGCAAAATACATCCCTTTAGAATATTATAAAGATTTGTGAAGAGAGCAAAGAAAAATACATGGCTGATAAAAAAGGTACACATCATAGGTGCTTGACACTAAAAAAGTGTGAACACTTATCTATGAATTAATCAGAAGCCAGGCAAAATCAGAAGTAACTGAATAACTGAAACATGTATTTTTCTAACCAGCTCCATAGCATAGCATAGAGGGATAAAGCAGTGAATACAAACCAGAAAACTCAGGCTAAACTAACGAGTTCGGCAGTGAGTGCTGGCAAGAGAAAGAGAAAGAAGAACAACATGGTTTTGTTTGTTCACTTCTGCCATAGAGATGGGAGAGCAAAGAACTCATGAGGCATCTATCCAAGGGTACAGCACAAATAAGAACATCACCTATAGAGGTAGGTGGCATCCTTCACAGTGGCCTACTACACGTGCCACTAGTGGCCCATAGCAGACATGACAAATATTGCTTATTGCCAAAGACAACCATAAGTCACAGAGCTCCTTCAGGTAGCATGAACATCTATCAGACTGGTTCCCTTCTCTACCTCCCTGCCGTGCTACTTCAAAAATAAAAATGCTTATCATTCTGGCATTTATCTGACAACTAAAAAAGTCTGACATACTTATGACAAACATGGAAGTCATAGTTTCTGGGATAGCAGGGGCTTACGGTATACTATATTACTAGAGGAAGACATCTACCCGACCCACTACCACAAGATGCAAAATGAGAATTGCAACAATGCATCTTTATAAGGGGGTCATCACTCTCTGCATTTCCTCATACAGGCATGGTTAAGTTCCCTTCCCCTGCTGCTAATACATATATTAACTGTAAGATAATGCTACCTCCGAAAAAATGAAATTCTTGGAGATACAGCAATCTTGGACTCAGTGTGTGTGTGTGTGTGTGTGTGTGTGTGTGTGTGTGTGTGTGTGTGTGTGTGTGTGTGTGTGTGTGTGTGTGTGTGTGTGTGTGTGTGTGTGTGTGTGTGTGTGTGTGTGTGTGTGTGTGTGTGTGTGTGTGTGTGTGTGCATGTGTGTGTATTAAAATAAACTGTGCATTTGTATTTGTACCTTAAGAGTTCCAAATGTGTGGCAAACAGCCATCTTTCTCCCAGTATACATATATGGAATTGCACAGGTTAAAGCTAAAAATTAATTGTAGAAAACAATTACCCTGAATCCTTGTCATGATTTTTTATGTGTTGTTACCTGTGTTTACTTGACAAATTAGATAAATCCACTAGGCACAGATGCTTCTCTTTAGGGTCAGCCAGGACTACTGTCTGGATAAGTGACATGTTTATAACTGTTCAGTTTGTATACTAAGACCAAGATTGAGGAAATTAAGTCTAGAAGTGCAAGACAAAAGCTCATTAGAAGCTCATAGCATGAATTCCCTCCACAGAACTAGTAGATAATACTTGATAGAGTTATCATCTTTCTCTCTTTTTTTGCAGAACTACTTCGCTTTTGCTAGCTGTGCATTTGAAATGTCCTGAAAAATGCCACATACCATAAAATAAATGGGCTTAAAATTCACCAGAGTCTAAACTAAACCAAAACATAAATCTTTAGTTAATTGATTTCAGACAAGTAACTTCCATTTTTGCTTGGAGTTTTCACTGCTGGTTCTAGAATAAGTTTATGACCTTTAAGTTGATGCAGTCACAGACTACCACCTATTTAATGATATTGTTCAAAACCTGCAAATACTGCACTTTAATTCTGTTTTAAAACTGTGAATTCATATTTCATTGTGCAAAAAAGGAAGTACTGCAACAAATATTTATTTCAGAGCAAAATTGAATAAAAATGTCAAAATTTATATGCATTGTACTTGCATGCAAGTTTAATTATTTTGGAGGACAATTTATGCTATGAGTTGGCAACCAGATTAACATTATTGTTTATTATTCCTGTGACACAGTCATCCTTAGAGCAATGTGAATTATTTAAGAGCATTTGCAAGGATCTATCTCAGTTCCATCCCGGCTTGGATTAAATGGGGGGGGGGGGGGCACCATGAAAAGAAGAACATAATGAAGGAATAAATTGTTATAGTCTGCATGACTTTATGTTTACACATTATGTTTGGATAGTAATCTATTAAATATCTGTGTTGTACTCTGATTCCATATATGTATCCTGAGATTCTACAGTGGTAGTGTTTCATTGTGAAACATGTTAAAATCAGTTCTAGTGCTTTTTCACTTTTAGTACCAATAACTGAGAAAGTTATTCATGCTAAAGTTATAGTAGACTGGTATTGGAAGTCACCTGTTAGGAAGAAAACAATACTGTACTACTTTGGTTTGCTATGATTTTCTTCACAAAACATTCAAGTGGGCTTCATTACTGAAGAAAGGAATTTAGAAGCAGCTTTCACTCACATCATCTTGGACTGACTATACAACAGAAAGCAGGCAAAGCCTTTTTGGCAACTACCTGCACAGCTTTGTTTTTTATTTATATGTTTGTATGTATTTGCCTATTATTACTGGTGTATGTACCAGTAATGAATTACAGGAGATAAAAAAACATGGAGTACATTTATGGCTCGAGGTGTTATTTTACAAATAACCAGTTATGCAAACCTGGAATCTAACATACCTGTAAACACAGATGCCTGTCACTTAATATTCTTTTAAAATTTGAAATTATTTATGGATAACATGGAAAACAGTATGGATATTACTTAGACAAGGAAACAATGCCTTCGGTGTCTGCCATTAAATATGGAGTGTTTCCTAAACTTTATGGATAATATATGCTAATTACTTTGTAAACTTGTTTGCAGTTACTAATATTTTAAATGTATTTTATGATAAATTCATATTTCATGGAGTATACATGCATATCAATCTATCAATCTATCTATATTTAAAATATGTAATATCTGTATCTATGTAGATGTGTGTGTGTGTGTGTGTGTGTGTGTGTGTGTGTGTGTGTGTGTATGTGTGAAATATATATATATATATATATATATATATATATATATATACATATGCACCACACACACACACACACACAAACACACACACACACACACACACACACACACACACACACACACACACACAGATAAGCATAGAGTTATAGTCATTGCACTTGTTCATAGGTTCATAATCAAGTACTAGGCTAGCTGGCCTTGTGAGATATGTCAGCCTAGCCAGTTTCCCTTAGTGAGAATCAAATTCTTTACCTCTTGTTTTATGTTTTCTTTTCATTGGGAAGTGGATACAGCATCAAGCATTACACACACACTCACATGAACACAAGTTTCCCATGCTAAGCATCAAATCTCCTAGCTATCTGATTACACAATGTAGAGACCACTGTACTAGTCACAAATGCCACAGGAGAAGTCTACTTAATTTTATTGAGGGTAAAAGGAAATTTTCTTCCAAGCAAGAATCATCACGTTGTTTCAATTATTCTTATTCTTTATTCAGCCAAAACTGTGTGTGTGTGTGTGTGTGTGTGTGTGTGTGTGTGTGTGTGTGTGTGTGTGTGTGTGTGTGTGTGTGTGTGTGTGTGTTCATAAGATCAGTGAGTGAGTGAATGACTAGCCTTGTTAAAGCAAGGCTGATATGCAGTGGAGTTAAATAAGCTCCTCCTTTTCCCCACAGTTATGTGATATTGGAGTTAGCATGTATTAAGTTGCGGACTGTGGGGGGCACAACCCATCTGTGTGAGGTGCATGAAGGTTTAATCTCCACAAAAATACTTTTTTATTTGCTTTTATCAGAAGCTGACAGGACATGCCATCGAAGAATAGAAGCTGATGTTGATAGTTCTGTCAAAAGTTAGTTTACTGGACTTACATAAACTCATATATATATATTTAGGTACTTACGTATTATCGCAACCAGATTTTCGCGGTTGCAGTAATACATTTGTTGGCCCAAAAACGGATTGTGGGACTAAAAGTAATACAGAATTTGATGTTTTCTTTGGGTACAATGTAGTTTGTCCCAAATTAGTAGCGTAAATTAACGCAGAAATGTGAAACTTGCTTTGTGTACATCAAAATCGGTTGCACTGCTGTCTTAGTGCAGAAGTGAATTCAGGACGCATGGGAAATGCTCGTTCGTTTTTATTGTGGGATGGATTACTACGAAATTGGATACTAAACTTTTTCCTGAGAAGAAGAAATCTGGAGCAACACATTTTTTTGGTAAATAACTAGTTTTATTTGACATACTGTAGGAAATAATTGAAGTTAAAGGTAATAGCAATCTAAACAATCAAACAGAGATGAAGGTCTTGATGATGGAGACTAAAGTTACGAAGAGCATTCTTGTAGTATTTGACAGAAACTGATTTTTTTGGGGGGATAGCAGTTATTGTTTCAATGTTTTGTGGATGTTTTGCATAGTATTCATGTGGATGTCTTCCAGATGTTTTTGAGCAACATATCTGTAAATATTTTATTGCTGATTAAGGAAGCATACTTGTAGATGGTTCACTTGCTGGGTTACACTTTTTGTATGGAGAGAGATTGTCTGCTATTGCTGTCAAGATTGCATCAAATAATTCTTTCTTTAGTGCAAGCTGTATTTCACGCCAGATATATTCAATTAGGTAGGAATACAAATGGTGTCTTGCAGTGCCTCTCTGTTTTTTGTTTCTCCACTTAACAGATCCCCACATTCTTTCTATGTGTTGTGTATGCACTCCTGTGTTTGGATCTACAAAGTTGTAGCTATGGTTTACTTTTTCATGACTGAAACCAGCTTCTTCTAGTTGTTGAGTTTGATATGTCCACCATGAATCTGAATAAATAGCAGTGCCCTGTTTAATGTATTCTTTGATTTTATTAAATAATGTTGCAGCTGTTCTATCAGGAACTTTTACAAGAACAGTCTCTCTTGTCTCCCTACATATCCCTCCAAATATCCACTGTTGAGGGAGATTACGGCCAGCATTACTTTTACGTCTAGTAAAAAGAGTCTTGTCTATTTCCACAATACACCCTGGCCCTCCGATTTCTTTCTTGTCCTTTTTCTCCATTTCTAAGACACAGACATCACGTAAGTAGTTACTCCAGTCTATGACTGTCTTGTCAGCCATGTCCAGTTCTTCCTGACAGAAACATACAGATGTAATCTGCTTTGCCCAACAATAAATGAAGCGGACAGCGGTGGTAAAATTAATTCTACTTCCTTCAAATAAATTACTCACTCGAACTCCTACGTGTTGGTAACATTTTTCTGTATTGCATTTCCAAAAAATCTGCTTCCAATAGTATAATGTCATTGAATGTCCAGAACAGCATTCTTTACTTGTTGATATAATGCCATATTGCTGGAAAAGTGCTATTGACTCCTTTTCTGTCTTAGGTAGATCCCACAAACGCATTGTATTTATAAAGGTTGTTTTTTGGGGTTAGTTCACTACCACTGAATATCTACATAGATCGTCTTTACTAATCTGAAGTATAACTTTGACAATATTTACAGGCTCGCAGCTGGGGATATGGAACGTGTATTACACATAGCGGCTGTGTAAAATGTATTTACAGTGACAAGATGTTGGAAAACAGCATAGCTTAAAAGAAGCTCTCATTCCTTTAAATTTACAATGTTTTTGCTACCTAAACAATGTTTTTAGATGAAGTTGACATTGTCAGTGTGATTTCGCATACATTTCTTTTTACATTTCCGCACTGGGAAGCAAGCGCTATTATCGCGAAAATCTGGTTGCGATAATATGTAAGTACCATATATATATATATATATATATATATATATATATATATTATATTATATATATATATATATATATATATATATATATATATATATATATGTATATCAACAACAGTAGGAGTGGATGAGGAGGTGCATGTCCATAGAGCATTTGTTGACCTGTTGTGTGAATCTATAAACCTTTGTTCAACTTTTTGGTGCCTGAAAGCACTTAAAGCACATTTTACATAAAGAATGGCATCCCAAGGCCTTCATAAATATTTGGTGCCTGGATTGTGGACTGAGAATGCAACTTTCATGAACAAATGGCACTCTGTTCAAAACTCAGCATCTCAAATGTTTGTTGCTGGTTTAATACAGTTTTATGAGGAACAGATGCTTAATTTAAATGATAATGCCAGTAACTCTCTTGAGTAAATGACAAAATATAATAGACATGATTTATTTGACTCACTAAATCCTGAATTTATTAAAAATGTTGGCCAGCAGTAGAAGGAGATGGAGACTTGGAAGCTAAAGAAAATACACTGGGAATCTGGATGACTATCACTACAATACTGCCTTTATATGCCAAAGGTCTAAACATAGCCTTTTTACCTTCCTTTGCTCTCCCCTCCCATTGCCACCCTGCCTCACACCTTCTGATCACTGCAATATTTCCTCTGCGGGCTCTGGCTTTCCCTTTACCCTCCCCTCCCCTCCTCATCCTACCTTCACTCTACCTCTCTGACCTGTTATAACATGCTTAACTACCTCACTTCATCCAGCTGACTTACAACTAACTTCTTACCACATCTACTACTCACTCGGTCTCCTCACCTACCTCTCTATCTTCCCCTTCCACCCCTTACCCATTAAGCTTGTTTCACTCTTGTGTGGACCATCTGCTCTATATTTGTTGAGTCTTTTACAGAATTTGTATATAGGATATAGATTTATGAGTTTAAAACAGCATCTGTTTGATCTTATACTATCTATATATACATCCTACCTTTATTCCTAGCCTGTAGCTAGATATTGGTATACCTGTTCATTACTAAGTCTCATATTTTATGTATATCTAATGTGTGTTGCAGTATGTATTGTTTGCTATTGTATGTATATAAAATTGTTCTTTGTGTACTTTGCTGCTTATTTATTGCTCTGTGTAGCTTTTCTCCTGTGGCCTCCACTGAAAAAGGACCTGTGTCTAGTCAGAATTTCCCGGTAAACAAATGTAAATATATAATAAATAAAAATAAATAACCTACTCTTTATTGATAATGAATGACAGTTTGGGCCTAAAGATGGGGGCACACTGGCACATAAATGAGGTCCTCCTGACCAACCGAGATCTCTTCTAAGCAGAACAGCTGTATCTTCTGATTCCCCATGTTTCCTGTAATGCAGATACTGAAGCTGAAGCAGAATACCCCCCCAAATGAAAACAGACAAATTGTATGAGTGCTCCACCTTTAGATACAAGTAGTGAGCATACCTCTCAGCTGTCAGATTTCCACTGAAGTTCCAGATTTGTGCCTTATATTTTAATTTGCGCCATATAAATTCTGTAGTTTTCTAGCCAATCATTAAAGATTGAAGATAATAAATAATGACTTACATTTGAGTTTCAGACTTGATAACCTTCAGAAAATGCATGCTGACACAAATCCTATTATTCTAGTAACTATTTAAGTTCATAAAAGCAATATTTAAAATCTGTCCCTAATTTTGGGCCTTTGTCTACACATTATTTTACTTTGTCCAGATTTCTTGTGTTTAGAGGTTGAGAAGTATGGTAGGGGGGAGTCAAAAAAATTCAAAAACAGGCTTTAGAAGCCTCAGTATTGAACAGCTTTTAACAATCGATGTCCAAACACAAGTAAATATAATTGATAACATTGTTGCTAATTTAACCTCTTTAATTTAAATCCTCTTACTGTTTGTCTTTTGAAAAAATGTCTGAATTTTATCCCTGCATCTTATGCTTCAGTGTATCAGACTATTTTGGACATTAGTTCTTTTGTCAGAATCTTTAATCTAAAATGTTGGTATCACAGCAGGAGTACTGAGGGGCTGTTGGATGCTAACAGGCTTGCTGTAGCTCTTACATTTAAATTTTCCATTTTCCAACTCTGAGATCGGATTCACTTCAGATGATCAATTTCCGAAATCTCGAAACTCATTTGATCGAGACCATATGTTCGAGATTTCAGAAACTTGAACATCAGAAGTGAAAAAAAAAACACATTAAAAGACGTTTTTGCAGGGGGGCAAGCCCTGTGCACCCCCCACACCCCCTACTTAAATATACTAACTCTGAGATCACGCTACAGTGAGGAAAATGAAAATCTCCCATTCCGTGCTTCTGTAGACATGTGGAATGAGAGATTTCCCTGTTCCCAATGTAGCGCAATCTCAGAGTTAGTATATTTAAGTTGCAGGAGTGCAGAGGGCTTTCCCTCCTACAGAATCTCTCAACTAAAACACTCACACACTCTATTTAACTTTATTTAAGGGATAGTCTGTAAACTCAGGTTAAATCTGGTCAAGAGAACGTTGCGGGATATCAGTCACTTATTCCATAACCTACTTGTCTTCATACTAAAGCCCCAGAACATGCCTAATGTTTTGAACATCACTGTAGTGTCCTTTATGGTGTTTTCTGAAATTGTTTTATATATGAATTTTAAGTCATTAGATCTATGGATTACATTTTGGGATATGTGGGCTGTCATCCAAAAGCACAGTTTTGGGATCATTGAATTATATATTCTTCAGTGTGTTTCTCTGTGGTTCAGATTTGTATTATATGTTACATAGTAAAGTGGATAAAGTGGAACACTGTGCCTTTAAGACTGCTAAAGGGTCAGTGGTAGATGATATAAAAATGTGGAGCACTATACCTTTAAGGGTGCTAAAGAGACAGTGATAGCTGACATAAAAGGTGGAGTACTGTGCCTTTAAGGCTGCTAAAGGGTCAGTGATAGCTGACATAAAAGGTGGAGTACTTTGCCTTTAAGGCTGCTAAAGGGTCAGTGATAGCTGACATAAAAGGTGGAGTACTGTGCCTTTAAGGCTGCTAAAGAGACAGTGATAGCTGACATAAAAGATGCTCAGTAGATGTGTAGAAATAGAATTGAAAGCAGAATCATCAGAAAGGTTTACATCAACAGCAGAGTTTAGTGGAATGAGAACAAAATGAAGGACTGTGTGAAGAAATGATGGGCTCTTAAGTTGCCTCTAGGAGAGTAACAAGAACATAGAAGTGAAACTCTGAGGCTACATCAGAAAGAAAATGAGAAGTTAAACCAGTTGAAGCCATGGTGACATAAGATTAAGAAGGAAGTATGCGAGTAATGCAGATTGAAGTGGATAGACTTTTATACAAATGTAGACTCACATTTGTTTGTAAGCCAGAATATACAGACTTTATACTCTTTTAAATATAAATATCCTTTGGAAGACTAAGAAATGCCAGAGGTTTTTCATGAAAGAAAAATGGTTTGATTGAAAAAATGAAGTCTCCAAATATTACTGTCACATGCTGTAAACTGAAACATGTTGTCAAACAAGTTGCTGGCATATCAGTATTAAGACTGATAGACAGTGCAGTCAAAATTGTCACACTCCTGAAGAACACAGGGAAAAACTGAGCACAGGCAGGTGTGCTCTCCTTTTTAAAAATTCTAGAAACCCATCTTGTGCTGCAGAATGAAATATTGTTTGCTGAGTATCATACGACAACATACATATTGCGTGCTTATTTATCGTTTGTTAACCCATTTGATGAGGTGATTCTGGGACTCTTTCATCTAGAAACAAAGCCACAATTTATATTGAGTGATCACCTGTAGAGGACATAATAATCTGCATGACATAGCTGTTATCAAAGTGTATACAGTCTGCATTTGTAATGTTTTACAGACAAGAACTGCTGGACAAGCTTCCACAGACACCTAACAAAGAAACTGAGCATCTTATATATATATAATTGCTGGCAGTTATAGCAGTGCACAAAAACCTATCATTAGGTCTATTTATTAAGACAACCAGATTTTGTTTATTGTTTATATGTGTGGGTATGTGCTTGAAAGAAGATGGAATAGTCATATGGAATACTTGCAGAGAAGCTGCTACAACTAATGAAAATTATTTAAAAAAAACATGATTTTGGGTATAATAATGTAAATGATATGAGTGTGAAGTGTTTTTTTTTTTTTTAGATTCTGTATCATGGAATGAAGGCATTCAGCATTAATTGATTTAAAACTTAATGCAGCTAGCAGTAAAGTTATCCTGGTTATACTGTTAACATTTCACTATGTCTCAGTTCTATGAGGAATATCTATATCTATGAGACAGAAACATTTGCTGTAGTTGTTGTTGTTATTGTTGTGTCTTTCGGCTTATCCCTGTTAGGGGTAGCCACAGCAGAACTCCGGTCCGCTAATGTTTAGTAGTGGATTTTTACGTGCTGAGTTACCAGCCCTGATGCACAACCTTCAACGAAGGCATGCCCATCCGTGCATGCCTCCACATAGAAGATGCTCTAGCTGAGAACTGAACGCGACAATGTCTTGCTGTGAGGTGACAACGCTAGCGCAGCACCACTACTGCAGGTAGACAAATTAATTTTCATACGGCAGCACAGGACATCATTGACCACTTGTTGTCCAGAGGCTGCACTCTGAGTGTTTTAAAAGGGTCATATGGAAGGGCAACAAAAAAGATTAGGAACATTCTCCTTAAGGAAATGATAAGTTATCCATCCTGATATAGATGAAACCTTAAGGAGATTTACTGTGTACTCATCTAAGGCCAAGGAGTTGAGAAGATAGCACCACATGGAAAAAGACATTTCCCAGTTCGTCTGGAAGATAATGTCCTGAGAGCAGAATATTGCATCCTCACTTATTGGTGTCATGCACAAATTTCAGCAGTCTGCAGTATATCCAGCCTTACGCAGGCATGTTTGAGACTGTGCCTGATGACAGTGGAGCAACCACTCTCCCCTCTTGCTTCTTCAGTCGGCTCATATTACCTCCCAGATAAGGAGATTACTATGAAGGAATGTGATTTATGGCCAGGGATGGATACACTTGTATAGGGATCATATTGTCTCTGTTGTAACTTGTACATGTGGATAATTTACACGGGGAGAAGAAAAGTAAAGTTCGAATGCTTTACCATTCTAGAGGTATTAGGAATGTCTTATCTGTTTGCCCAGTTGCAGGTTGCATCCAAGGAAGACATAATTCTGGTCAGAATCTTTTAAAGTCTTTGCTGTGCTATTCAGAATTACACATCCTCAATTAAATCAAGAAGCCATTGAACCTGCAGTAAGATAGGAGGCATGGTTTGCCTTTAGGAACAGAACTTAGCATTCAAGGGCACAAACAATGGTTTGCCCCTCAATTATCTGTTACTATCATAAGCGCTTGCCTTTTACACCTCATCATGGTTCATCATGGTTAATGATCAACAATAACAACGGACTAAGTGATTAGTGTCCTCTATGCTGTTACATAATTTAATTTAGGATTTAAGCACACCTAAAAAAACAGTAATGTGCCAGTTTATAGTTTAGTTTTTAATTGAGGTAATCTGTATTACCTTATAGTTTATACATTTAATAACGTTCATTAGATTTGGATTTTAATTTAAATTGCAACTTCACATGCTAGTTCATACTTGAAAAGACCTACATGAAAGGCAATGTGTGAATGATTTCATATGTCTTTTAGTAAGGCCAAAGTGATTCAACTTATTTAAGAATAAGTCTATAATTTTTAGACTGAAACACTGTATTCAAACACAGTTCCTCTCCATATTACTACAGATTAGAATTAGATCATTGTTATACTACATGACAATTAGGATTTGAGTGGAAAAAAACAAGCATATTTATTGCCATGTTCTGGAAACTGCATGTATACTATTTTCTCAAGTACTTCTACAAAGCATACAGATTTGAAAATTGGTCTAAACCCAGTAGAGTACAGGATGCCATGTCTTGAGAAGTGGTAGGATATTTCTATGTTGCAGAAATAGTGGGTCAGTACCTGTGCTGAGTAAGAAGTTTATAATATAGTTAAGGGTGACTAGGGCTGCAATGGTAGGAAAGATGGATGTAACTATATAGGGGAATAGTTAGCCATGGGCTGCAGCTGTATGATAAGTTTATAAATGGTAATATCAGAAATCAGTTTCACCTACCAGATAGGGGTGGCTCTGTCTCTACAATACCAGCACCTACTGAAGAAGGGTGGTCCTGTCTCTACAATACCAGTACCTACCAGAGAAGGGTGTTCCTGTCTCTGCATCTCTGCAATAGCATTACCTACAGTAGAAGGGTGGTCCTGTCTCTATCAGCTTGAAGAGAAAACAAGGTACATTGCCTACACTGCCTGCTATATTAAGAACAGTATTTGATGGTGGTGGTGGTGGGGGGGGGGGGCAAATTATTGCATTGCACTTATATGGATGGGATATGGTTTTAATTAAATCCAGCCAGAAAGTTATAAATGTAGTGTGGTCTGCTGGAACTATTTTTTTTTGGGAAATGCTGGTCAAATGTTTGACTGATTTCCAGAAAGATTTGGGGTGACCAACTAGTATGGCCTACTAATATAATTTTAAAAAAGAAAATAATGAAAATAAAAACTAAAGACTATTGCAAATTTTAATAAAATTAAATGATAGAAGACCTTGCACCTCATATACAACTTCCTTTTCTTAGCTAAATGAATCACCCTACCAAACATTCTGCCAGCACAATGGCATATGGAGATGTAGCGCTAACTATGAAGTAGGAAACCTGGATTCAATTAGCAGTTCAACTGTGTGAGGCACTAGCAGCACAGAGCAAGAGAGGACATCTGAGGGGAGAACTGTCAGGCGTATGCATAGGGCACACAACATGGCTCAATTTTTTTATTCTTCAGCCAGAGAAATAACTACTTACTGAAGGTTGCTGGGGCAGCTTGCTGATAAAAACTGTTTGTGAAAGTATGGAGTAGATCAGCATGGTCTTCCCATTGCATGCTTCCCTCATGGGTTTTGCAAGGAGCAATATAACAAGGACCTGGAGTACATTGATCTCCTCATTGTCAAAGTTCCTTCCCAGAGTTAGTCTGGGGAAGTTCAGGAGGGGTAAATAAATTCAATGATTACGGAGAAGTACTGGGGTTGGTTGACTGTCAGCTGCAAGAAACAAAAAGTGGGGAAAAATGATATGATATTCTAAAATGTACTCAGTTAATCAACCAATGACAGTAGTATAATGAAGTTTCAAATTCAGCACTTCAGTATATAATGTATTACACTCCAGAATATAGCAAGTGTCCTTCCAGTCTTATAATAATTTGCCATCTCCTTCATATCGCTCAACTTTAGCAATGCGAAAAGAAAGAAATAGTCCCTCTTTGCAATGAGATTGTTAAAACAGGCATCCTGATGATCACAAAAAATGTGAGTGTGGACTTACTGATTTCTTTTTCTCTTTTTATATATTATTATACCTTTGACGTTCAGACCAATAACAAAATTATGCATACATGAAGAGAGCGATAACCATTTCTGCAGGAGCTTAAAAAATGCAGCCGTATTCAAATCCAATAAAAAGACAGTGCCTCTGCTATACACCTTCAAGTTATCTTAAAATGCATTTACATAGTTTCCTTAAATAAACACAAAGGTCACAATTAACCTCTCAAAAATGAGAAGACAAAGAACAGCTCAGAGTAAGACTGATGCCTGCTAGCCCACAATGAGCAGCAGATAAAAATTGTTAACCAATGGCATAAAAATCTAATATTATACAGATACGAAAAATGGCATTATTTTAGTAACTAATTTACTTACTTCTGGTTTCTTGAAATACATATTTGCGATGTCTTTCTCACACAGTTTCTCAAATGCCTGAAGAAAGGCATGTAATGATGGGTTAAACAGACCTGACCAAATAAATGACGACTCAGGAATGCCATTTGCTATTTTGTTAAACAATAGAACAAAATTCAAAGTGCATATGAACATATTTGCCGCTGTGAAGTCTGCTCTTCATGCTGGAACAAATGAAAACCCTTTTTTATAATGTCTATGCTTTGCACCATTTACACTTCTTCAGTATGTATTGACATTGTAGTGATAGGACCAGCCTTTTCCAGTAGGTGCTGGTATTGCAGAGATAAAACCACCCCAATTCGGTAGGTGCTGTTATTATAGAGACAGGACCACCATTCTCTGGTAGGTACTGGTATTGTAGAGACAGGACCACCCTTCTTCAGTAGGTGCTGATATTATAGAGACAGGACCACCCTTGTACTGTAGGTGATGTTATTCCAGAGACAGGACCACCCTTCTCTGATAGGTGCTGGTATTGTAGAGACAGAGCCACCCTTCTCCAGTAGATGCTGGTATTGTAGCGACAGAACTACCCTGAACTGGTAGGTGCTGGTATTATAGAGACAGGATGACCATTCTCTGCTAGGTACTGGTATTGTAGAGACAGGACCACCCTTCTCTGATAGGTGCTGGTATTGCAGAGATAAGACCACCGCAATCCAGTAGGTGCTGATATTATACAGACAAGTCCACTCTTCTCCAATCGGTGCTGGTATTGTTGAGACAGAACCAGCCCAATCTGGTAGGTGCTGGTATTATTGAAACAAGGCCACCCTTCTACTGTAGGTGATGCTATTGCAGAGACAGGCCCACCCTTCTCTGATCTTCTTCTTCTTTCGGCTGCTCCTGTTAGGGGTCATCACAACAGATCAACTGTTTCCATTTCTTCCTGTCCTCTGCATCTTGCTCAGTCACACCAACCACCTGCATGTCCTCTCTCACCACATCCATAAACCTTATCTTAGGTATTCCTCTTTTCCTGTTACCTGGCAGCGTCATCCTTAGCATCTTTTTCCCAATATACTCTACATCCCTCCTCAGCACATGTCCAAACCAATGCAATCTTGACTCTCTGGCTTTGTCTCCAAACCTTCCAACCTGGGCTGACCCTCTAATATACTTATTCCTAATCCTGTCCATCATCGTCACTCCCAGTGCAAATCTTAACATCTTCAGCTCTCCAACCCTTCTCTGATAGATACTGGTATTTTCAGAGACAGGCCCACCCTTCTCCGGTAGGTGCTGGTATTGTAGAGACAGGGCCACCCCGATCCATTAGGTGCTGGTATTATAGAGACAGGACCACCCTTCTCCGGTAGATGCTGGTATTGCAGATGAAGGACTACCTGACTCTTTCTAGGGTCAGTGAGATAACATCACCCATGCAATCCCACCCTCCAATGACCAGTTCACCCAAGTTGCTAATCAGTCTCAAGTTATTTGGGTTACAGACAGGATTTCACTTGTCTTGGTCATGCAGTCCAAGTTATAATTTGAGTTAACTGATCAGCAGCAATTTTGCAAATACACCCAAGTGCAAGAAATAGTTGGTAGTCAAGAGGTTCTTATGTTTGTCTCTATTTCTTCCACACTTTGACCATGCAGATCAGCTGACATTTGAGAGAGTTGTTCAGCCAGTACTTTTCACATGTAGTCTTCTTGTACTGAGTCAGAACAACTTATCTTGTATGTAATATTTCCAGGAAAGTGTAGCATGTTACATGAACTTCATTCTACAATATTATAGTTGATATTAGCAGCCACAGAATCTCTGAGGAGTGCACTCCCCATACAAAATGTGATCTGCATTTAATATGAATAGGATTAGATTTGGTCTTTTCAAATGACCAAAAGGAGGTCATAGAATACTTATATCTAAGATTATTTCAGTTAAATCCATTACTTGTGAAACAATTAGCTTTATTTGTTGTGATGGATTACATGATAACCAGTTCTGTCTGATATGCTATGTTATGATTTGGGTCAATTATTAAAGAAATAGGAATCCTGAGATATTTGCTCTGTCAGCCTATTCAACTTACAGTCATCTTTGATTATGAAGTTGCTTTTGGAGTATTCAGAATACTCCTGCACAGTCATATCTTGTTATAATGTCCAGGTAGATGAAAGAGCAATAATGGTCTCTTCAGTAAATATAAGGATGTGGCCTTCCAGACTGATTTGGACCACCAGTTGGCCTGGGTCCTCCTCATTAGGAGAGGAACTCAGCTTTCTAATAACTGAATAGTTTCTTTAAATGTGGTGGATAAAACTCTGCTTACTCTGTTCTGCACAGTTTGATAGGCAAACTTCTTTCTGCCCTGATACACTTATTACTGGTGCGTCAGTGTGTTCCACTAGAAGACATGCCGAAAACTGTGGCCATTTATAATTTAGACTATTGTCAGCCCAGACAATGATTTTAAGCCCTGATTTCTATTTGCAACATGAGTTACAATTGCATTTATCACCAGAAGGTTTAGTGAACTAAAAGAGGAGAGGGGATGGAGGGCTTGGAGTGGTTAGAATATCATCCAACCTGATAAGTTTTATTTCAGATATCACAAACAAAACAACAATAAACTGAATAAATAAAATAAGAAAGAGCAATACGACTCACAGACAGAAACCAGAAACCTTTATTTAGCACTTTTGTCAGCTGTCAGCATTGACTTCTTCAGAATACAAAAAAGCACACTAAACCACTTGTTAAATATGCACTTTTGTCACATGACTTACACTAATTAAACAATTAATTAATTTTAAAAGGTGTATGTTCATATTATTTAAAAAATTGAAATTAATGATAAATTCCCTATAATACCAGCAGCAGGAACATCATTTTCTATAGATAACACTGAAAGCAGCTTTTGGAACAGACAGATCTGTGTTGCGCAAACTGGGATGATAAAACATATAAAAACCATTATAAAACTAATAATCAAATTCTCAGAAATAAATAACAATAAATAACCTCTTAATTCTTTCACAGTCTATTAGCTTAAAATGTCCTTAATAAAATTGCATTTTTATTTACATATAAATTCAGCTTTTAACTTGAGATAGCTAGAAATAGAAACAGTTTCATTAAGCCCAGGGGGGTATGTTGCATTGCACTTAAGCTGCCACATTAATTCTCAATACTCTAAAAAAATGTCAAAAGGACCCCCCCTGTGGTTGTTTCCTATCTGTTCATGGGCACTGAATTTAAACTGATGACCAGGGTGTTCTTTTATGTGTTTGTATAACGCATTCTTGAGATTGTTCTTTTTAATATCATATAAATGTTGGTAAACTCGCTTATTGCGGCTATTAATAGTCTTCCCTATGTAGAAACTATAGCACTGTTGGCAAATCACTATATATATCAGACATCTGCTTTGACAATTAAGCCTTTGCTTCAGGACTACCCTACCAAAACCCTTAATGTACAGAGACTCATTCTCCAAAATGTATGGGCATTGATTACAATGTCCACAATTCACCATCTTGCCTTTGTTCACATTGGTTACATTAGTTTCAAGCAAGTTTTTTATTGACTTGTCTTTCTTATATACTACTACCGAATAGTCACCTAATTTATTTTTAAATTGTTCCATGTCAAAAAGTACCCAGTTGTGATTTAAAATTTCTTTGATATTTACCAAAAAGTAGACTAAAAGTAAGAATCATAGAGTGTTGAAAAGAATTCTTGGTAATATGTGGTATGTCTACCCTACCACTGCTATTGTTGTTATGTACCCCCCCCCAATATGGGTAAAAAATGTCCTTGCTTTCTCTTTGTGATGACTTCTTGAAGTATGGGTTCTAGAAAGTGTATAGGATACCCTCTTCCTAGTAGCATATTCTCTAAAATTCCTATTTCCTTTAGAAAGAATTCCTTTTTGCTGACCATCCTTCCCAACCTAATTCCCTGCCCCTTCACCAAAGATCTATTTTGGTGCATTGGGCGAGTACTGAAAAAGTGCAACAATGTATTGGAGTAGGTTGGCTTACTGTATAACATGGCGGTAAACCTGTGATTGGCTTTATCCTTCCTGATAGTGATGTCCAGGAAGTGTATACTGTCATCATTAATGTCCATTGTGAATTGTAGAAACTGTGTACTTTTATTTAAGAATTCAAAGAATTCATGCAATAACTCCTGAGTCCCTCCCCATAAAATAAGGATGTCATCCAAATAACATCCATAGAATTTACAGTATTTAAATAGTTCAGATGTGAAAACCTTGGAAGTTTCCCATTCAGCTAGGACAATATTAGCAAATGGGGTGCACATGATGCCCCCATGGCCACCCCTATCTTTTGCTTAAAATATTGCTCCTCAAAGAGAATGAAGTTATTGTTAAGTATCATATCCATAACTGTTTGGAACATCAATATTCTGAAATGTGTAAAACCAGAATGCTTGCAAAGAAAATCATAAAACATACTGATACCCTTCTCATGTGGAATAACTATAAATAAGTCACGGACATCACTTGTGGCAAATATAAGATGTTCGTTGTACATATCCTGTTGAATTTTTTTAAGACAGTCCCATGAGTCCTGTAATATATGTGGGAATTGTTTTAATAAATCCTTCAGGTTTAAGTCTATATACTTAGCCATAGAAAATGTCTTCGATGCCTTGGCATCCACTATGGGCCTTAAGGGGGGATCAGTGGTAGACTTATGGATATTAGGTATACCAAAGATCGTACGGGTACGTGGGCTTTCTTGTTGCATATAGTTTAACTCAGCAAGTGTTATTTGATTGTCAAGTAATAGGTCTATGAGTGTTATGTCTATATGTCTATATGCTATATTAAGTTGATTGATGGAAGTTTCTTCGTAGGTATCACTATATAGATGTAAAAGCATTTTTGGGGTATAGACGTCTTAATCCATAGCTACCAAACCTCCCCCTTGTCATGTTTCATTAACCTGATATTTTTGTTACCCATAATGTTAGACAATAGACTTTATTCAGCATCAGTGAGGTTATTAATAAATGTAGTATTTTTCAAAAAAGTCTCCCTAATCTGTGATGTACAAAGACTCTCATAAAAATGCAATATGGGGTGCAGGGGTGAGTTGAATGTGCTTGTTTTCTTGTACAATTCAACTGATCCAAACTGTATGTTATTATCAAAGTAAAGCCTCAG
>NC_056734.1:330970106-331060106 GCF_019279795.1 Protopterus annectens | reverse complement strand
TGATGGCTCAATAAATCCTTTTTCACTATTTAATTTAATACACTCTAGGCATATGCCAACCACTTTCTATACCCTTTGCCAAGGCTTGTAAATTTTGCATAAATCTAACCTCAGAGCTATGAAGTGGTATCATATTATAAAGTAGGTAAGTCAGAGCACTCTTATGCAATCCTTCTCAGCTAGACTATTATTTGTTTGCTCACAGCACCCTTATCTTACCTCAAGGCACTTTCCAACTGTAAATTGATGTACAAATGAATGGAACAAGAGTGAGTCATTTAGGTGTGAACCGTAAACCTGAAGAACAGGGGTACTGCGTGGGCAAAGTGCAAAGTATATCTAAAACATAAAACTTAAGTAAACCCAACACATTATGAAATTATTGTTTCCTAAGGAAATGAAGGTGCTAGTCATTCAATGTAGATTATATTTTGAAAATGCAGTTTTATTTGTAATTTACCTAACTGGACAGTAAGCCTTCTGAATCTGAAACACGTCTCTTGGCACTTGCCGAATCAGATTTTGCAGTGCATCTGAAGACTACAGCTGCAATGGAAATAAATTTATCACTCTATTTCAGGATTATCTCCCCTTCAGATTTAGTCTGGAAATCATCAACATTAGCTCATATTTGTATAACTAAGCAAAATTTTATTTCTAAACTGCATGTTATATATATGCAAATACTGTGTTCTCTTTTTTATTGAATCTCTTCTAACTCCTGTTTCTATAAACCTATATATTGCTCCCTTTATGTGCAAACTGACTCACAGTGTGTCATTTTCTTTTGTATTTGGCTCAAGATTCACTCGCTCTAGGAATCTCAACCTAGTTTGTAACATTAACAAATCATGCTGGAGAGACAGATATGTCTCCCAGAGACTGCCACTTCTTTGAAACAGAGCCTCTATTCATATAAAACAAAGCTCCTCACTGATTCTATTGAAGTACAACCTAGATAATTGGATGGGAGACTGCACATTCGTCCCTGGGGTGGCACCTATGTCCATCATGGACAGGGGTAGCGGCTGTTGATTACAGACCTTCTCTGTTTATAAATTTGTTCTGTGAACTACCCAAAAAAGAAAAATTGTGGATACTTGGGATTAACATGGCTAGGCTTGTAAAGGCTCTAGGGCTGCTAGACAAGTAACCTCTTATGAATCTATGAATCAGTTTATTCTTGTTCTGCAAATGAAGTGTCACACTCTCTGAACTACACAAATACTCGTACTGTATCATTGTCATCTATATTTATCTTCACTAAGTCACTCCATTATTGTTCTGCAAATGAAATGTCACACTCTTTGAACTCTACAAATGACAAAGAATTGTAACTATCTGTTGAAACTTGGGAAAACCTAACTGGCCCAGATTATGGAAGAAAATGATCTGTAGGCCAGCTCACCTAATCTGTTCCATACAGAGTCTCATCAGATCATGTCCTGTTAGACCTAGTCCCTATCTGGAATTCTAAAGGTGGCTTGAACACTCACTTAAGAAATCTTAATCTCTTCTTTAATATAAATAGAACATGTTGGAGGGATAGATATGTATCACAGAGAATTCCACATCTTTGCAATTGTGTTCCCATCCAGATAAAGCAAAGTACTTCTCTTAATCTATTCAAATGCAGTCTGGATGAAGGGATGGGAAACCACAAAATCATCACTGGAGTAGCATGCTTGTCCCTTATTGAAAGGGATAACATGTGAATGTCCTACCTTCCCTGAGTTATTCATATTTATATTACAAAGGCTAAAGAAACTTTATGGGAACATGTGGCTAGTCTTTTAAAGAACCTTAAGGGGCAATAGCCTAATAAGCAACTATGAAAACTATATGAGACATCAAACTGTTTTTCTTTATAACTTAAATTAGTTGCATCTACACCAGAATTAAAAATTATTTACTTATTTAACATTTGTTTACCAGGAAAGTCTAACTTGGAACAAAGCCAATTTTCAGCAGATGCCCAGGGAGAAACACTCCAGATGCATGTCTTTGTGATGTGGGAGGAAAATGGAGCATCCGGAGGAAACCCACACAAATGCAGAGAGGACATGCAGACTCTACAGAGAAGGCACTCCAACTGAGAATCAGACAGGAGAACCTCTCACTGGGAGGTGACAACACAACCACTGCATCACTGTGCCATCCGAAAATGATTCTAATATCATAACATACAGTTTTACTAGTTTGCCTTCACCAAGATCAAACATAATCAGCGTGTTTGTTCTGCTATCACTGCAGTACCTTTTCTTGGTGGGATTCAATTCAATTGTATTGGTGAGGTCAGAAATCTCTTTATGTTTCCTGAAGTCAAATGTCTTAACTGATAATCCATAGGGCATGGAGGAAACACTATGCCTTTTGAAGCCATAATGTGTCAGGTGGTATGATAGGATGCTAGGCTCTGGCCTGTCAATGGGGATTGCACAGCATACATTTCCATTACACTGTCTAGCAAAAATAACTGCACATGCACATATCTTTGAATTACTATAACTGAAACAGTTATTTATATTACTACGTGCATGGTGTAAAACATAATGTCAATGGTGACAAAATGTGCAAAGGATGGCATTGGTAAAGACCAGTAGTGACCAGTAGTAATCTTGGGATCATTGATCTCATTCGTAAAGCCATAATTATTGTCAATCTGTGCTTTTCATTTGCATTTCTAGAGAATCATCATCATGGTTTACTATGTTAATTTTAATAAGCTGGTTAATTATTTAAGAGATGAGTAGCGGATTCTCAACTTATTAATGTTACAGGATGACTAAGTGAATCCTATTGCATCCAGGTTTAAGTACAATAGTGATATTTTTCTGAAACCTATCCTTCCTTGACTGGAGTGGAAGGTGGAGTGTGCATCTTGTTAGCTAATAATAAAAGTAAAATTGGAGTATGAGCAATATCTTTATTTCTGTTCAGAATAGGATCTTAGGGTTTCTGGATGGCTCAGAGTTTATATCGTGCAAGATGCAATGTCTGCAAAATACCCGTTTGCTTAAGTAGTCCATGCAGGTATTACTCAAACACCTAACTTTTTTCTAGTGTCTTCTTGATGTATGAGAGAACATGTTTTCTACTCTACATATCTATCTATCTATCTATCTATCTATCTATCTATCTATCTATCTATCTATCTATCTATCTATCTATCTATCTATCTACCTATCTATCTGTATGTCTATCTCTCTATCTCTCTCTCTATCTATCTATCTATCTATCTATCTATCTATCTATCTATCTATCTATCTATCTATCTATCTATCTATCTATCTATCTATCTATCTATCTCTCTATCGATCTATCTATCTATCTATCTATCTATCTATCTATCTATCTATCTATCTATCTATCTACCTATCTATCTGTCTGTCTATCTGTCTATCTATCTATCATATCATGAATAAAGTTAAGTATTCACAGACTGAAATATAATTTTCTTTGGGTAGGAAAAGCACAAAGAAAGAAATGTAGAACAGTTTTTATTTTCTGTAACAAGGTTGCAGTTGCTTAATCACTTACTTTAATTAAGCTATTAGCAAGGGAAGGAAAATACATTTGGTGGGTCAAAATGAGAAAAAGTAGTGAGTAAGTTGCCTTAAAGCAAGTAAAAGTAACATTGTGCCAAATATCACCCCTAGCTCCCCTTTCCCTGGGGATAGGAGAGCTGAAGCTGGGGTATATACTAGTAGAGCAAGGATAGTGAGTAACTTACTGCTGTGAACATTACTGCACACACAGAAGAGGAAGTTGGACAGATGCATAGCAGGCAAGGGAGTGTGATGTCACATGCATTGTTTCAATACACACTTTGCCCATTATGGATGAGCACTCTCCCCTGTCCAAGATGCATTTCTTCTTCATAAATAAAACAATACTCTTACCCTTCCCTCAGTTGCAAGTCATGTCCAGCCCATTTATCTATAGTGAATCAGTTGAGAAAAGCATCAAGAGGATGAGAGCTACACCAGAATAAGGGCACAGGGATAAAAAGTAAATAAGTAAGATCACTATCCTATCAGAATACACTAAAGGCATTAAGCATCAATAAGACACCAACTTAATTCATAGTATGGGTAGAGCACTCTGAATATGAGGTAAGCAATGGATCAGGTCCAGTTCCATAACACATTGTGATAAAGCCTTATTATGACCCAGACAAGCTGGGTTTGATTGGCAACCTGGGCATAGAGGAGCCAGCTAGAAGGAGAAGAATGATTACAGAGATTGTGGTGGTCTCTCACAGGGCTTAGGGCTTGGGATATGTATCCTAGGATAGAAACTTCACATACAGTTCCAGGTACAGACCACAAATGGATGGCGGTATCTCTTTTAAAGGAGATGTGCTTATGGAAACATCATCGCTGACAGAAGGGGGTGATAACCCACACAATACCCAGTATACTTTAAACCCTTGGGAACTTGTGAGAATGCTTCAGTGTGTGAAAAGGCTTAAAGAAAAAGCTAAGTATGCTGTTTTGTGATGCATTCCATGAGTGTATTCTAACCCGATTAAAGGTGCACAAATGGTTGGATAGCAGCCTTGGTGGTGACTTAATGATGACAAGTGTAGAGGAATAGCACACTTTTATTAGGCATGCTGGGAAGCAGGTGATGTGAAAAGAATGTGCTGTTGTGTATATTAGGGTCGTCACTAAAATGTTATTATTCAATGAGCAAAATGAATTTTCCCTTGACCTGTGTCTCCCACAAAGGTAGTTAATAACGCATTCTAAGGTCATTTTACAAATGTATGTAGCTGTGTGGGAGGCACAGTGGTGCCATGATTACTGCTCCTGCTTCAAAGTGCTTTTTTTTTGTTTATGGCTGGTTTGCCTTCACTGAAGAGTCTACATGTCATACATTTCTATACCCCTTATTTTTTTCTGGGATCTTTGGTTATCTTCCATGTCACAACAATACCTATAGACTAACTGATGATCGTCTTAGGAGCCCGTGTGTGTGTGTGTGTGTGTGTGTGTGTGTGTGTGTGTGTGTGTGTGTGTGTGTGTGTGTGTGTGCGTGCGCGCGTGCGTGCGCGTGTGTGTGTGTGCGACAGTTTTTGCGGATGTGTGTAACAGTATGCATGAGTGCGAATCCCGTGATTGACTAGTGTCCCTTTTAGGATTGCTTTCCAGTCTGCTCCATGTCATTTGCTGGGATATGCTCTCGTTTCCCTATGACCCTGAAAAGAAAAAAAAGCAGGTATATAAAAATAAAGGAAATGAATGCACCTTACTAACTCAGGGTACTAAATAGATTATTAGGAAATGGATGGTAAGGAATATGGACAGTAATCTGCTAGAAACACCAAGACACAATACCTTAGGATATTTATGGATGTACAGTTTCATGTTGCTTACTTATACTGCTAAACCTATCAAAACAATAAAGTGTATGTTATGTTATTGAGCCTGCAACCCTCTCATTTTTAAAGTCTCATTTGTTTTCATAAAAGTAACTACACTAAATAGTTTGTTGAATATCTGGGAACTGGACTGAAGATCTTGCAGATGACTACAAGCAAAAATGAAACACACTTCTCACCCCCATTATAGGCTCACCACATTGGCTGATATAGCCATATAAAAGTAAGTGATCTGAAGGCAAATTAACACATGATGAATAATATAAGGGTCTAAGAATAAGCCATAATGGAGAGAGAATGGAAGAGTATTAGGTCTTGCACTAATGATGTGAGTCATCAGCATTTTTGTGTTCAGCAGTTTTCTTCACATTTTTTGAAGTAGAAAAATATACTTAGTCATGTTAGAAAAAAATCAGTAATTTTTCAAAATTGCATTTTTAACAAATTCAAAGACTTCTGTAAAGTTTCTGGACAGGGCTACTATGAACTGCATCTGTCTGCTCCACAACACTGCTGATAGTAGTGATAATAAGGAACGACTTTCTGAAATAACATGATATACACAGAATCTTGGATGCCATTTGCATCTTATGGAAGGGGTTCAAGGATAAGGTAAAACAGTTTATAGGAAATTTGCTACTTATCTTTCAATGAAGAAATACGCTTTCTAGATATGCCCATTATGAAGGAATAGTCACTATATACATGAAACTGACCTTTTCTAATTCCTACCTCCACTATGGAAGTAACTATCGATACATACATAACCAGCTTTAGGCAATAGTGAACCCTGCAGTCACCGCCCCTTAGCCACAGCAGGTTAACTTATTTTTTTGTATTTTGCTACATGTTTGTTTGTTTCTTTCTTTCTTTCGGCTTTTCCCAGTTAGGGGTCGCCACAGCGGAACTCTGGTCCACTAATGATTGGCAGTAGATTTTGACGTGCTGGCTTGCCGGCCCTAACGCACAACCTTCAATGAAGGAACACCCATTCACACATGTCGCCACACAGAAGATGCTCTAACTGAGAATCGAACGGGCAACGTCTAACTGTGAGGCGACAACGCTACTGCAGCACCACCACCGCAGCTACATGTTTGTAAAACCAGCAAAAATTAGTACAGTAATCCTCTGTACTTGATAAACCAGGTGGGCAATAATAATTCTTATTTATATCCCCTTTACAATACAAAGGTATCTCTGGTTATAGTAACAATGTTTGTCAAGTAACAGGCTTTACAATTTTATTAAATATTTTACCACTGACAGTTCCTTTGCCTTAGTTAAATCCTGCTGGTGTGCATTCCTACCTCTAAAACTAAAATCATAGCCAGCTTTAGGCACCTGCAGGGGGCCCCTCAGTCATCCTTGGCTGTGCAGAAGCCCCACAAAAGGTGCTACTTATTGGGTGAAAATAATGAAAAAAAAAACAATTTGTTCTAATATAACATTGCTAAGATAAACGTAAAAGCAGCCAACGAGGTGAACCAACAATCTTAAAAACTACAAACAACATCACGGCAGCATGTGGATAACTACAAAACCAGCCACTAGAAAATAACAAACAGAACACTAAAACTGATTTGGTGAGTGGGTCTATATTACCATAGTCAGCAGGACTGTTCATCGAACACCCTTAGGTCGACATATACACCAGAATACCAAAATTTCAAATGGCCATAAAAGCATTTTTTTTCCCTGGGGAAAAAATTGCTTGGCTGTTGTTGGGAATTTGCCATTTCCACCATTGTAGTGTGATCTCACAGTTGGTATTTTTAAGTAGGGGGGTGTGGGGGGCATAGCCCCCCACATCAGGGGTATAGGGGTGAATACCCCCTCTTCATTGTGTTTATCAGTTTGCTTTGTTTATTGTTGGCCCAGTGATTTTTTTCCCTGAGACAAAAAACGCTTTTGTGGCCGTTCGAAATATTGGTATTCCGGTGTATCTGTATCAATGTAGGGGCATTCGATGAACAGCCCTGTCGACATGGTAATATAGATCCTGGTGAGCACATTCATTCTTTAATAAATGGCTATGAACTTCTATATCTGATGATGCCTTGGTGTTGCTCATTGCTAAGATAAGGCCAATAAACAGTGAAATGAACATGAGCAACATAAGTGCTAGAAATCAGCAGCTCAGAGTAACTGATCTCAGTATTTACCTTGGATTTTAAGAAGAGCTGATACTCCCAATCTTCATGGTTTTTTTTCAAGGAGTTTTATAAATACTGGCAGAATACTAGATAATATAACTCTCAGCTTCTTTGTTCATTAATTATGGGTAAAATCAAAAATAAGAGCAGAATAAAGCTCAGAAATCAGTAACACATTTAAATATTACTCAAGTTCACTTAAAAAGTGAATAGAATAACAAAGTTTGCATCAACAAGTATTTTTGGCCAATAAGAAGTATGAAACTGATGTCTGGATGTATTGACTGTCTGCAATCCTGAATAATTTACCAGCAAATCAAATTTTCTATGAGGGACAGAGCAAAATTATAAGGCAAAATTGACAAAATTCTGTGAAAGCAGGGGGCAGTGACAGGTATGCATTACTTCTCAATGAGATAAATCAAAGCAACTTACCACTGCCGCTGTATGATGACTGCTAAACAACACTAACTGATCTGGTGAGGCAATAGTAATGACTCACAATGCATTGCTATTAGTGAAATTGGAGAAAAACTAGTAACTGTATGCTTTTTGTGGGTCTATATTATATCATCAAACCTTCAGATCGTTAAACCACCCACACTCACTACTAATTATATATACCAACTCCAATATCACACTACAGTGGGAAAGGGCAAATTTCCAGATCCCTAGTGTAATACAATCTCAGTAAGAACAGTTCAATGAGTAACATGTTCAATAAAATGCTGTTGAAATGCCATTCAATGATCTGTTCTTTCAATGATATAATAGGGACCCAGTTTTTACCTGTATATATATGTGTGTGCGTATATACACACACATATATATATATATATATATATATATATATATATATATATATATATGTGTGTGTGTGTGTGTGTGTGTGTGTGTGTGTGTGTGTGTGTGTGTGTGTGTGTGTGTGTGTGTGTGTGTGTGTGTGTGTGTGTGTGTGTCTGTGTGTGTGTGTGTGTTAGGGAGATATGGTTGCAGTATATTTAAGAGTAATAAGTTGGCCATGTTTTCTTTCACTTACCAACACATGCATAGATCTTACACATGAACAAGTTGCTATCTTTGGCTGTTTGTCAGGCAGAGACTGTGTATGAAAGCAACAGTTCATTAACAGTGAGTAGCAATGTCATCTAACAGTCATTTGCTCTGGTTCAGTTCCTGGATATAGCTTTTTTCTATTAGAGTACTTATGTCCTCTGTCTGTGTGTGTATAGCCATCTGCTCTGGTTAACCCCAGTACCTAAAAACTTGCAATAGGTGAAATGGAATTCCTCCAGTTTCCATGAAAGTGAACATGCAGATTGTGTGTGTGTGTGTGTGTGTGTGTGTGTGTGTGTGTGTGTGTGTGTGTGTGTGTGTGTGTGTGTGTGTGTGTGTGTGTGTGTGTGTGTGTGTGTGTGTGTGTGTGTGTGCCACACATACACACACACACACACACACACACACACACACACACACACACACACACACACACACACACACACACACACACACACAATCTGCATGTTCACTTTCATGGAAACTGGTGGAATTCCATTTCACCTGTTGCAAGTTTTTAGGTGCTTAATGGCAGGCACATACATAACTCAATGCAGTTAACAAGTAATTATATTTCAAACGTAGGGCATAAAATACATCACATGACATTCAGATACTTAGAACATCTATGGGTCCGGTAGTCAACACACCCCAGATTGTGCAAACGGATTTTGGCATGGACTTAGTGGTGGCATCTGCCATCAACCCCACACATTCTAAACTACCAGACCTACTCAGAGGTATGTACAGGAGATTGCTGTAGGTTATGTGGTGTGCTGGGGATGATGTGGTCATTACTTCTTTAATTTTCATCACAATCAAACATTAGAGGTGTGCACAGGAGGTCATTATAACTTGTGTTGGGGGGTGGACACAGTGTGGTCACTGCTTCTTTTATTTTTCTCACAGACACAAAGAAAATTACTATAGATTGTCTGGGGGCATAGTACTGTCTAGGAGCAACAAACTGGAATACATTACTGTAACTATTATTTTTTCTTTTTCCTCACAACCGCACATCAGCCACACATCCAGGTGGCTGCATTAATGGTAGAGGTGTAGAATGAAGAGGCATTCTGTGTACATGTTTGACAGTAGTCACTTGAAATACATGACTGTGGCCATTTGGACCTTTGCGTTCATCCCGATCTAACACAAGAGGGACTGTCTTTTTTTTGGGGGGATAGGGTGGCAAGCAGTATTGACAGATAGGATTTGTGTATTCTCACAAAATATTATCCTGTTTGTTTATCAGCAGCTACCTTATCAACTTTGAACATTAAGCTTTAGGTGCAACTTATGTTTCCCTTGAAAGAAAAAAAAGACTGAAATTCTTTTTATTTCTCATGATTTTTGTTCATGTCATCATTAGATTAGAAGTTTGGGAAAATGCTCTAAAATGCATGCCAGAACATCTATAACCCTATGACTTCAGAGGGCCCTGGCTTAATTATTTCCTAAATAATTATTAGTGTGCTGTCTTGGTCAGAAAATGTGTGTTGAAAGAATGCAAGGAAAGCTGAAGTTGAACAGCAACACTGCATTTCTTTCCTTAATCATAATTTCTCATCAAGCCTTCATTGGATAAAAAAGTTGTGCAATAAAAAAAAAACTTTAATATGGTCATCAGAGCATATAAAATATCATGTCTTCTTGAAAATACCAATGAGTAAGGCAAAATATGAGAAAAAGAAGCAAACAGTAATGGGCATGGTGTGGGGATGGGGGCACCACTGGAGGATGGAGGATGTGTGTGTGTTTGATGTGTGTGTGTGTGTGTGTGTGTGTGTGTGTGTGTGTGTGTGTGTGTGTGTGTGTAGGGGGATGAAACAGTACTCCAATCCTGTATGTAGAGTTGTTGTAATACATCATTGTTGCAACTAAATACCAGTCATTGTGAATGTCCCTCTGTGAGATGTGCCAACACTGTGTTGTACACAGTCCTGACATAATGTAAGAGCATTGTAGTTACAGTTTAGTCTGTATGTAATACTCCTAAAAATTGCTATATAAACTAAAAGGATTGCTTAACAGGGATAGCAATAATTGGGCAATACTTAGACTGGAAGTGTTCAGGGGGATCCCACCTTGGCACTTGATGGAGGACCCCAAAATGCTAACACGAGCCCTGCATATATACAGAAAAGAGCCTGGTTAAATGACAATTTGTTAGGTAGAGCAGCTATAGCTCTCAGTCTTCCAAGTCCAAAATGAGGAACACAAGCCTTCATAACGTGGAACAAACAGGCAAAATATGGAAGATATACTAATAGCTGACTAACAACTTCAACTAGGAAGGTCATAGGATGGTTAAAATGTGCTGGTTTTAGTTATAAACAGGATGTTTTAGTGAATTAATATGATTCATTTCTATTTACCATGGATTTCATTTAAAAAATTCCTAACACTGAATGTGTGACAAACCTTCTCAATGTGAAACTTCGAGGAACATGAACTTTGTAAAACCCCAAATGAGGTACGTCCCTCATAATCAGGTACACTTGAGGGGTATGAGAACAGCACACACCGTTGGAGATCAGTTTATATAACTACTTTCCAGATAGGACTTCATCATTTTTTCACACTGACATATCGACTGAAACTGTAATGGACACTGCCATTTCACTAGTCTTTAAATCAAATGCAGTCATCAGTGAAAGGAGTTTGCTGATTTACACAGTTTAGTCAGACAATATGTAATAAAGGGTGATATGTAGAGCTGTACTCCCCACGCCCATGAAATGATATTAATTCTAGGTCTGATAAAAACTGTATAAATTGGAAGATGGACTGGTGAGTTTGTTATCTTGCACTTCTAACTAGAAATCCGCCAATATAATGCTTACTGCCAAAGCCATTTCCCAAGGCAAAAATCAAAAAATAGAAGGCCCAACTTTTCAAACACATTCTTCATTATCTATAGAGTGTATATTAACATCATGCATCTGTAAAATAGAATAGGTTTAATATTCTTCCACAGAGGAGATGCAGTTGACAGAATGGTTAAGGTCTTTGCCTCCCATGCATAAGATAAAAGTTTCAGTCCTAACCTCCAAGCAACGCTTGTGTGGAATTTGCATATTTCCTTGTGTCTATTACACCTCTCAAAAATAATAGTGGGTGTTTCTACCTCAAAATGCACCTAAAAATGAATAGAGTTGTGAATAGTATCACAGAGTCCAAGTAGTGCCAATTAGTTTCGTATTGGGGTCTATAGACCAGCTGCTTTTGACATCAGTTATGATGCAGACAATATCCTTTGTCCTCTAGATCTGGTCACATTGACTATTGAGCAGTTGACAATGATAACTGCATTGAGGACTCAACCTATGACAGGGACCTATGCTAATGATAGAAGGTGGTCTATGTGCAGGTGAGTTGGCTGGCTCAGGTTAGTTTGGGTTACTTTGGATAGCTATGTGATATTGTAAAAGCAATCAGCTTGTCAAACATGGACTAAGAATTGTTACACAGGCATCAGCTTAAAAATGGATGGCATGATGGCAAGAAAGTGGATGGACATCCTGCGCATCCAGAAAACCTTGGGATCCAATGTATATTACTCATTGAGGACTGACTAGAAATGGGCATTGTGGTGAGGGAGAGTTTTCTGAAGATAATAAGGGATATAATCAGAATTAGTGACCGACTCATGGAAATCCGACTCCAATGAAAAGATAGGACAGTATTCATAATCTCAGCCTATGCCCTCCAATAGGGCTGTAAAAGCAAGGAAAATAGTACATTTAGCAGCAGTTGCAGGACCTACCAACTAGAAAAAGGAGGACAACATGAATTGCAATTGATAATGATGGAATGGAGTGCTTATATTGGAAAAGACAGAACACTGTGAGGACTTCCTGGCTTCACAAGGTTGAGCAGTAAAGATGGAGAGTCCATTCTAGACTTTTGCATGGCAAATGGTTTGATGGTTACCGACACGTTGTTTATCAAGAGAGACAGTCACAAGATCATTGTATGGCAAATGGTTTGATGGTTAGCAACACATTGTTTATCAAGAGAGACAGTCACAAGATCATTGTATGGCAAATGGTTTGATGGTTACAACACATTGTTTATCAAGAGAGATAGTTACAAGATCATTGTATGGCAAATGGTTTGATGGTTACCAACACATTGTTTACCAAGAGAGACAGTCACAAGATCATTGTATGGCAAATGGTTTGATGGTTACTGACACATTGTTTATCAAGAGAGACAGTCACAAGATCATTGTATGGCAAATGGTTTGATGGTTACCGATACATTGTTTATCAAGAGAGACAGTCACAAGATCATTGTATGGCAAATGGTTTGATGGTTACCGACACATTGTTTATCAAGAGAGACAGTCACAAGATCATTGTATGGCAAATGGTTTGATGGTTACCAACACATTGTTTATCAAGAGAGACAGTCACAAGATCATTGTATGGCAAATGGTTTGATGGTTAGCAACACATTGTTTATCAAGAGAGACAGTCACAAGATCATTGTATGGCAAATGGTTTGATGGTTACAACACATTGTTTATCAAGAGAGACAGTCACAAGATCATTGTATGGCAAATGGTTTGATGGTTACCAACACATTGTTTATCAAGAGAAACAGTCACAAGATCACATACTAGACTGGGCAAAATACAACTCAAGTAGACTTCCTATTAGTAAGGAAAGAGTACTGGGGTAGAATCAGTGAGTCCAACATCATGCACAGTGAGACAGAAAATGGCACAAACAGACTCCATCAAGTTGCAAGGCAAGCATACAAAGATAAAGAAGATAGACACTCTTCATAAGGGATGCCAGTAACAATTTATGTACCAGTTCTCAGGACATCAAAGGCAGATAGAAGGAGTGCTTCCATCAGCATCTGAATGAAGAAAACCCATATAAGCTCTACAGCACCAGACACCGCCTACAATGAAAGAGGAAGAAAAGCCCACCCTAGAAGAAATAAGAACAGTATTAAGGAAAATGAAGTCACAGAAAGCAAGAGGCTCGGATGAGGTCACATCAAATATGATCAAGATGTTGGCTGAGTTTGGGGAGAAACGACACCTGAGGATAAGCTTTCTAGTACCATTGTCTAAGAACAAAAGGGACATTCACAAGCATGAGTGGTGTAGAGAAATGAAACTCCTGTTGCACTACTTGAAAGTGCTGGAGAGTGTTGTTGATAAATGCATATGCAGAGTAATAGAAAGTAAGATGGGAGATAGCAGTTCAGGTATAAATTATGCTGCAGCACTACCGACCCGATGTTTGCATGAGACAGATGGTTAAGAAGAAGCTAAAGATACGTAAAGAGTCCAACTGAGTATTGTTATACTTGGAGAAAGCAAATACCAAGGTCCCAAAAAAGCCGGGTTTGGTAGTCCTGCAGTGGTTCAAAGTCCCAGGAAATTTCATACAATTAGTGAAGGCTATAATAAAGAACCAATCACATATGTACAAACTGTCTTCTGACTCACTCAGGAGTTTCATACACAACAGCACTCAAAATGTGGAATGTAAAGGAACAACAAGGCAGGATTCACCAAGCTCGATTTATTCTCAAAGATACAAAAAAACTCAGGAGTTTACAGGAAAAATGAATGCCTACTGCTGTTCATACTAGTGTTAGACTACATTAACAAACGGGTCAGGGCATATCAACAAAGATGATGTTTGCAGGTAATGTGACATTACAAGCAGGCACTGAACAAGAACTTCACTATTGATTCGGTAAGGGAATGCTGAAGGTATATGAAATGAAACTGAGTAGAAACAAAAAAGTTGTTATAGCAGCAGAACAGAGAAATCAGAAAAAGCTGAACAACCTATTATAAAAGCAGTGCTTGGCAAAGATAAGAAGAGCATATCTTCCCTTAAACACCTACCACTACAATCCCAGCTCCCGGCTGGAGGTTATTAGAGGTGTAACTAGTATAGGACCAAAATGTAGTGTAAGATAGATAATGTCTTAAGTGCATAACATTGAAAACAAGTGAGCAAGCAAGGATGGAAATTAACAACTGGAAGAGCACAGTGTAAAGTAGAAAGAGTCCTTGTTAATAATTAATGTGTCCATAGCATTTCCAATTATACAAGGTAGGCCTAATAGTAATCAAGTCACTATGGGATTAAATGAATTCATGAAGGCTACCCTTTCACTTAAAAAAAACTAAAGCAATTGACATTTCACACTACTAGTACATAAAATCACATGCAATTAAACTACAACACATTGTAGTCTTCATTTGTCCCTTGTTTAAAAAAGTAGAGACATTTCAAAATAATCACAAGTTAAAGTTTTAAACAAAAAAAAATAATATAACAGTATCTCTAGTGCAGGCAATTCCAATCTATTTCCCACAAAAAGCCTCCTCATTTCAAGAAGTAAAACCAATCAGTTAAGCATATTGAGGAGCAAGATGTCATCAGAGGCTAGCATAAGACAAAAAGATAAAGAATGATACAGTCTATATCAGTGATATATGGTTTATATCAAAAAATCTAAATTAAGCTGTGATCCAGGGCTGAGAAAAAACTTGACAACTGGCCAGTGTAGCCTTATCAAAATATAGTACCTTGTGATCCCATTTTGTTACATTTGCTGGTAAAATAGGACTGGTCAGCTGAGGAGTACAATCGAGCTATGTATGTTTACATTAATAAACACAGAAAAAGCAAAATGGAGGTAACAACGAAGACACAATCTGGAAACAACATAAAAATAAGACTGTGGAAACGATGATTGAAAATGTTTCCAAAAGTTAACAGTATCAGCGATTAGGACAGCATCTGCAGGAGATGTTTGACCAGGGTAAGTTCCAAACTCTTTGCCAGAGTAACCAGTTGCTTCTTAAAAAAGCAGCTAAGGGTCAAAACATGTTGAAGACTTCACTCAAATAAATATAAGGACTCTAGAAAACCAGAACATATACCTATAAAGATATTGATATAGCTATTGCATCTTGACATTCTGAGAAGCAAAAGTCACCAGAATAGGTGGCTCTAGGATGGTAACCATCTTAGTTCCACACACATCGTTCTCTAAACCTTGCAGAAGGCAACCCTTATAGGTGAGATGTACACTTTACAATCCCTAAAAATTCATAGAAATATATTGTACATAAACATCAGCCAGTAGGCTAACCAGTAGAAACCTGTACTAGAGCTTCAAATTACTTAATTGTTGTGAGAAACTGTAAGACATAAAATAATTGCTTTCAAACTTAGTAAGTGATCTTGTTTAACCAACATAAACAGAAAAAGGGCTTGTATTTTTACTGTATTCAGATAACAGTATAGACAGTTTATTCTGTAGAATGTAGCAGACTTTTAGTTTAAAACTGGTAACCTAGTCCATTCTCATATAATTTTGTATAACCTCTCACTATGTAGGGTCACTCAAACATTATGATAAAGCATGATCCTCTTTAACAGAAAGCTGTACCAACAAAAACTCAATTCTATTATAGCATCTATTTTCTCTTTTATGAATAATGGCTGTCCATTTCAATAAGACATGCACTTATGATTAATTTTGCAACAAAAAGTATTTTGAACTGTATATTGTATTTAATCACTATGTTCATTACACTTGAAATTATTAAGTAAGGCAATTTACCCTTTCCTTTCTTGCAATATAAGGAGTGCATACTTAAGATTAAATTTTATAGTGAAATAAAAAATGAATGCATTCTCCAGTTAAAGCTGTTTATACTTTACCGGCTAAAGCACTTTTCTGTCATTAAACATATTAATGTATCTAATGTGTCCAGCCATTCTGAGAATAAAGTCACCTGAATAACTGTAAAGCAACAAAATCTTCTTCAGTTTTTCAGACCAATCTCATACTCCATGAACAGAACAATGTAAAAAGTGACTTTAAACTGTATTAAAAAAGGGCATTCCCCCTTTAAGAAAGAGATGAACAGATAAACAGGAAATTAAATCATCAACATCATGCCAGAACAGGGGTAATACAATATGGAACTCAGTGTAACTTGTTGGTTTTGTGTGGAAACTCAGTTTTAACAGCTTTATAACCCATCAGTGGATAAAACAAAAATGTATGTCTGTAGCTGGAACCATACAACGCTTCACTCCCAGGCCTGTGCCACAAGATCAGAAGAAGCTCAGTGTGTATTCAATGCAGGATTAGTCTGTTTTCATCTTTTAGTTGTCTCTGCAGTGGGAAGTTCCTTAAAGGCATTTAAAAAGTCATTCCTTGCTTCTGTGACTGTTTGAACTGTACATTTTGAATTGTTTTACTGGAAGGCTAGAGTGTTTAGATAACATATTGAAACTTTATTTTCTTTTGGATCAAGTAAGCGCAGAAGGGTGAAAACTTTTGTCTTTCCTGCCTAACTGGCAAAGGGAGATCTTGAGAGAGGTATATTTCATTGCCATTACAGTAATGGATTTTTTTTATTTTTGGCGAGGAAAGTATTTTAGAGACATCCTGATAGTTTAGAAGCTTGACATACACCTGCCTGGGTTTATCAGTAGATTGTGTGATACAGATTGCACAGTGTGCTCTTTCTATAATTATTAATTTGACCTCAGATGGATTTTCAAGAAGTATTGCAAAGTTCAGTTGAACAGTAGTTACAAGATTAGATTGATAATTAAGCTTCCACCCCTTGGTCGGTTTCCCTTTATGAAAATTAAATTATGTGAGTTATTGACTCAGATAAAAAAAGAAAACATTTTTATCATCTAATCTTTAATTGCAAATCAGGAATAATACTACTTCAAGAGACCCATATGCTCCCTGACCAATGGAAGCAGGACATGGAGAAAAACGGAAAAAACGAATTATCGCTGCTGGCAATAAAACTAATAGGGTAGCAATTATTATTAAAAAAACGTTTCAAGGAAACATCCTACACCATGATACAGATCTGGAAGGAAGATGGTTTTATTTGTCAATTAGTTGCCCATTCCTAGACAAACTAGTACTGCTTTTAAATATGTGTGCCCCATGCTCTAGGCAACAAGATTTTTTTATGTCACTATGCATGATACTATCCCTATTTCCAAACTCCTATTACATTATAGATGGGGACTGGAATTCTATTCAGGATCCCTTATCCAGTAGAACAAACATAACTAGTGAGTATAATGTATATGCTAGCTCAACAATTTCAGAATTAAAAAAAATATTTTAATCTATTTGACCTATACACTTTCCAGTCTATAAGCTCACCTAGAAATAAATATACATATTAGTCCCCCTGTCATAAAGCCTGGTCTAGGTTGGATTTCTTCCTAATATCAGACTTCTTTCTTACTTTTAATATTGCCTTTCATACTGAACCTAGAATTTTCTCTGACCATTCAAAAATGACTCTCTTCTTAGATTGGCTCAAAAATATTACAAGGGGGACAAGGGGATATAATTGCACCCTAAACTCAAATCTTCTGTCTAAAGGCAAAAATAGGTAAAAATATCAAGCTCATCTTAGATGACCTTCTATCCACATAAACTGCTTCCCAAATCCCCTTTGATATTCAATGGGCTTCTACAAAAGCAATTATTAGAGGCTTTTTTATTAGTAAAGTCACTTACTACAAGAAATTATGCAGTGCTATAGAAACCTCACTCAAAAATAAAATTTCTCAACTGGAAGCTAATCTTCAGTCTACATACAATCAAGAAACAGCAAAACAATTAACACTCCTTCAGAAAAAAATATATTTACTTCAAGCTAATCGATTATCTTTTCACGAAGTATGAACATTAGCAAATTATGCAGCATGGTCCCAAATGCCTTCCAAATTATTGGCTAGGATGACTAATCAAAGAATTTTTTCTCCTATAATAATCAAGTTAGAATACCAAGTCAAAACATACTCTTCCAACCATGATATTGCTTTCCCATTTAATGATTTATATTCTCAAATCTACAATGACCAATGCCCATATCTAGAAGACCAGAAGTTGAATAAATTCTTAGATCAAATTAATTTTCCAAAACTTTCTCAAGCTTAACACAACTCTTTATCCTCTCCCATCACTCAACAAGAGATCATTATGGCTATAAACAGCCATAGACTTAACACAAAGCTCCAGGGCCTGATGGCTTCACTATGGAATTCTACAAAATGTTTAGCTTGAAAGTCTCTAAAATCTTACTACAGCTTTTGAACAATAGTAAGGATAATAAAATTACAGACCCACATCTAAACGTTTCTAAAACTATATTTATTCACAAAGAAAATACTGACCCTAAAAACCCATGGAGCTATAGATCCATATCTTTAATTAACTTTGATATAAAGATCCTGACTACAATTATGGCCAATAGATTAAAACCAATCTTCCCCTATCTTGTGTCAACCGACCAATCTGGATTCATTCAACGTAGACAGACTTGTTATAATACATTCACTCTTGATGCCTTGATGACTCTTTCTAGCCAAAGTAAAAGTCCAATATATGCCCTTAGAGTTGATACTTCTAAAGCTTGCAATAGTTTACATTTAAATTTCCTACTATTGACTATACCCCAGTTTGGAACACCTCAAATTTTATCTAACTCGTTGAAATTTTATGCTCCAATGCTCACACCTTTTTACAGATTAATAGGATGAGCTCCTCTAGGGTTGATATCAAAAATGGAACTAGACAAGGCTACCCAATGTCTTCCTATTTACTTAACTTATACATTGAGCCTCTGCTTTTACTTGTGTCACAGAAAACCTTCCGCTACATTCCTATCCTTCATAACACCAAGATTACCATGTCTGCATATGCTGATTGCTTAAACATTTACTTTATGCTACCTTCCTCAGAGCTCATGATAGTCCTGCCATATAATGACTTTTTCTTTACATTTGCTGACTATAAACTTAACCCAGAGAAATCCTCAATCTTTTCAGTCAATCATGCACACCAGTTAAACATTTTTCCTTTCCAATGGAAATTAAGTTAAACCATTCCTTGAAATACTTAGAAATCTATTTTCTTCAAGATATTAAAATATTTTATCAAAACAATATTGTGAAACTCTGGTCCACTATACAACAAGATCATTTTAGATGGAATAAACTTCAACTCTCCCTTCTATCAAAAGTGGCCATTATCAAAACGAACATTCCTCCAAGACTGTTATATGTCTTTAATGTCCTTAACCTTGTAGTCTACAACAAATATTTTGAAACACTTAACTCTTCTTTATCAAAATTTATCTGGTTGCATAGTCAGAATCACATACAAAAAATAGTCTATCCTAAAGATAAAGGAGGTCCTGAACTGCCTGAAATGAAACTCCACTATGACATTATTAACAGTAGTAGATTAGTCACAATTTCTGAATATAACACAAGCAATAAGACCTGGGCTCTAAACTATGTGAAACTATTCTATAACTATATTAAAACCTATAATATTAACCCTATAGCTTTTCTGTTTTTAATGAGAAATTTTGAGAAATATTAAACTGCATATTTCTATAGAGAGCATAATAATTATGTTACAAAAACTCTTCACCACACTCAAGCTAACCAGTGCCTTCAACACTTTACAACCTTTCCATCTTAAACCATACATTAAGCTCAATAATATAATGCTCAATCTAAATGATTACCCCCTTCTAAAGGAGAAAATTTTACTGGATATCTATCACTATATGAAGCAGTCATGTAATGAGATGAGGCTGGAGTTAAATCTCCCCAAACGTTACACCATTATCTTAAGACAACTTACAGAGCTTTTTGCTAAATTTGGGTTGACCTTGATCCAGCTCCTGATGAAATAAATACATTCAATACATTATGGTCCTCTCTATTAATGAAAAGGAAAATTATTTCAAATACATATAAGCTTATCACTGCCATTAGATATCAAAATGAAACACACTTCTCCAACTAATGGACTAAGATTAACCCATCAATCTCCCCAACTCAAATTACCTGCTCCATTCAAACAACTTTAAAATATATTCCCTTTAAAAATCTATATTACACCCATCTAATGATTTTAAACAATGCATACCTCATCTGAGCCAAGATTTATAAATTTGACCCATCCTCTTCCCCATTCTTCCAGTACTGCGATAACCAAAAAGCCAACATCTTTCATATTTTCTGGAGTTGCACATGTGCCTATAAGTTGTGGTGTTTGCTTAGTGTTCAACTCCATAAAATGGGATATGAGAAGGCAACCATTTCCTTGGAATTAATTATGCTGCACATTCCTCCTTTAAGTTTAATGAAATTACAAAATCATATCTTAATGTCTGTATTTACTCCAATTAAATTCTTTATCACCCTAAATTGGAAAGGCAGAGGTGTAATGAGATGGCAAGGGTTCACATAAATGGCTTTAAAATGCTTATTAGTCTACAGGTATCTAATGTACTGTCAGAAACACCACTCATAATTTACTGAATATTGGAACACCTTGTTCAATATATTTGGGCTTTATTTTTTTTTTTCTTGCTATACCATATTGACAGCCGTTTACTATACTTGCTTCTTTTCTATTTGGGCTTACAGGTATATCAGATTCTTCCCCTTACAATGTTTCTTCATTTTATAATGCAAAGTTAAATATCATGCTTAACAATATGGGCAATTAGCATGCTTGTACATAGTTTATTTCTTCTTAACTGTTGTTTGTTATATTCTGTTTATTATAATCATATATTGTTTAATATTTCACACTCATGAATGCTTGAATGTTATGGTTATATAATTTCCAATGTATTTGTTAAAATTATTGTCAATAAAGATTTTTGAAAAAAAAAGAAAGAAAGAAAAAGCTGAACATGGAGACTGATGGGAAAATAGTGGTACAGTTTAGCAGTCTCAAGTATCTGAAAGAGTGGTTGAGCAGGAGGGCATCTAAATGAGGAGGTAAAGGCTAGATTCAGATTTGTTACAGTTGATTGGTGGAAAGTGTTGGGAATACTGCATGACAGAAATGTACAAAAGAATGCATGTTGCCCAAAACAGTGCTGTTATCCAAGTGTTTCTGTTTTACACAAATACTTGGAAAGTGAAGACAGAGTAGCTGATGGATTGCTAGGCAAAGAAAATTAAGTGCCTCAAATAGGGTAGTAGGATGCCCATGGTGGGGGGGGGGGTACAGATGAAGAAACATCAGAGTGAAAGCCAAAGCAGCCCCAATAGCACAGGAAGTCAAGGAGGAGAGATTACAGTGGTTCAGTCACATCTGTAGGAAAGCAAAAGATGATTTTGTAAGGCAGATGTGCGACAAACTGAAAGAAGGCAAAAGGAGATGAGAATGTCCAGTCGAGAGATTGGTTTATTGTATAAGACAAGACCTGTGACAATCAGGTATGACTACTAAAGATGGTAGTGGAGTTGCTCTCAATAAAAACAAATGGCACCAGTCGATATGACTCACTGACTCCTTGAAAAAATGAAAAAGAGAATTGATGATAATGACAATCATGATGATCCAAAGAGATACAGTTATGCAGGGACCACAAGCAAGCCTGACCAGGATAATATCATAACATGAGAGGATTTTGATGGTGAGTGAAGTTTTGATAAATATGTTTCTGGACAGAGGCTTGCTCCTAAAATGTTAAATGAGAAAATGAAATTATCTGTGGGTGGGGCACAAAGTCTGTGCCATTACTCAGACAAACAAAACTGTGTGAATATGGTAAAGACTTGGAATCTTTTACTGACAAGAACTTTGCAGAAGCCATGGCCCTTATTTGCAACCAGGATTCCTGGACAACTAAAATATTTTAGATACCAGTTGAAAGATTTTTTTCTCACTTTCCTGTAATTTATCTTTCTGCTATTACTAAAGCTGATCTTAATTTTAATTGAAGTTTATTAAAACTACATAAAATAACTCTGAATAGTAACAATACAAAAAAGAGCATTGAACTTTTTGAAAACAAGTAATCTAGATGAGTTAAAAGAAAGAACCAAAGAATTAATTTGTAAATGCGTTATGTTTAAATTCCAATACTTTGTAGTAGAGTATTTTCACTTGGACGTATATTCACAAAGTATTCATTTCACCTTGTGAGGTACAAATATATAAAACTAGTAAGCCTTGCTGCTGGAGATGTAAAATCATTAAAAGCAGAATTGGTAGCACATATTTTATGACTGTGAGAATTTGCAAACAGTTTCTATAAAGTTGTTGTTGTTGTTGTTGTGTCTTTCGGCTTTTCTCGGTTAGGGGTCACCACAACGGAACTCCAGTCCGCTAACGATTGGTAGTTGATTTTTACGTGCCGAGTTACCAGCCCTGATGCACAACCTTCTACAAAGGCATGCTCATTCACGCGTCTCCACGCAGAAGATGCACAGTTTCTATAAAGTATTATGTTTAAATAAAGTTGACAAGATCAATGACTCTTATAAATATGACAATACCTAATGAAGTTAAAATGATCATTTTAATGCTATATTGAGCTTTGATGGCAGTGGCTATCAAGATCACCACAAGAAAATGAGATGCAATATGTTTCTACTGTTTGATGATTTCTTACATATTGCAATTATTCTATGTAAAAAATAACAGAAAGAAAAAATGTCAGAGTTAAGATCCAATAACAATAAGTTAGATACATTTAGACAATTTATGAGAAAACAAATGAAAAGAAATGAAAAGAAAAGGTTGTTAATGTCAAGTTTCTTATGAAGGTTGTACTCTGATATATTTAAATGTAAATTTATTGGTTCTGTGGTTTGCTTTCTCCTTCTTTGTATATACTTTTAATGATTATATTGAAAATCACTAAAAATGTTTAAAAATATTCCAAACTTTGTAGTCTACCAGCCGCTATGTGATGTCACTGTCAGTTTCATTCACTGGGAGCTAATTTACACTAGCCAATTCCTGTTAGTATTCAGCAGGAAAACAGAAGGATATGTAGCTTTGTCCCATGTCATTTTAAAACTGGACTACAATTTGCTTTGAGGTGTCAATGTTGGACACATTGATGTTTGCCAACAATTCTAGCAGTTAAATTTTACTACAGAAAAAAATTATTGCCTGTTTTGTTATAGAAACACATGCAGATAAGCTAGCCCAGGTTAGGAAAAGAAAAACAAAGCCAGTTTTAACAGAAATCATTCATTCGCTCAAAAACAATGAATGAAAAAATTAATATACTATAATCTTCCTTATTGCATTTACCAACTTTTTAGCAAATGGTGCTTAACTGTCTGCAAGAAATGATCAAAATGCTCAACAGCTATCTGTGGAAAAAAAGAGGGCACTATAAATAGGGCAGGGGAAACAAAATGATATAATTTTTTAAAAGAATTCATGCATTTTTATCTCATAAAACACTGGCATATACTGGCTATTTATGAATAGGCTGCTCTAAATGCATACAGAAATCGGTAGAAATGAATGCATACATTATAAACCATGGGCAAATAAAGTAATTTTTAACAGAAATCATTTCATCTTTCATTCATATAATAATGACTGAAAGAATAAATGAACTGTATTGTTATTTGCAGCATTTACTGGCCTTTTCACAACTGGGGTTTCAGTAGCAGTATGTCATGAATGACACAATCAGTAGCAAAATTAGGGAAAAATGTAAGCACTAGAAATAAGTCCTAAGCAACACATCTAAATAATTTTGAAAGAGAATCATTCATGCATTAATTAATTTATAAAGGCAATGAATGAATGAGTGAATAAATGAATCAGGGACACTATCTTTTTTTTTTTTTTTTTAATGAAGTTCTACCTATTCAACATGTTTTGCTTCCATGCTGTGTCATGGCTGAATTGTAAGTAGGTATTGTGTGTGTAAATATGGGTGATAGATTTAATGGGATGACCTGTATGGTTAATAGTAAAAAGTTGAATATATCTATTTATTCATTCATTTGATTACGATTAGACATCTAAAGTGTACACAGTCAATGTGGCATGAACTGTTGGACACACACACACATATACACAAGTGTGTGTTTGTGTGTGTGTGTGTGTGTGTGTGTGTGTGTGTGTGTGTGTGTGTGTGTGTGTGTGTGTGTGTGTGTGTGTGTGTTTGTGTGTGTGTGTGTATGTGTGTGTGTATCAATATGAGGATATTCATAGAATCATAAAAGCTTGCATTATATGCAACAGATATCATGTAGCTTCTTTCTATATATACATACATATATAAATATGATACAGATATATTTTATATACACACATTTACACACAAACATATGTATATAATGTGTGTGTGTGTGTGTGTGTGTGTGTGTGTGTGTGTGTGTGTGTGTGTGTGTGTGTGTGTGTGTGTGTGTGTGTGCTATACAGCTGATTGAAATTCTGCTTATCGCATGGACATGCTTTTCTTCTATGCACTCATACATTTATACAGATAGATAAATTTATTTATATATAGAGTACTATAAGGCAAGTAAAAGGTATATGCCCTTTTCCCTGCCGTAGTGTGTCCCTGGAGTTAGTATATATATATATATATATATATATATATATATATATATATATATATATATATAGTTAGGGGGAATGTGGGGGACATAGTTCCCTACTTAGTTTGGTTTTATATTGTCCAGATTTTAACAAGGGGGTAAGTAGGTAGTTTTTAAGTTCTGGAAAGAGGTAGTTATTAGTGTTGTGAGCATGTTTGTTTATGGGTTAATATTTAGTCTTTTGAAATTTAGCATTGTAAGCTTTTGGTGAAATGAGCTTCAGTCAAATGAGTTTTCAGTATTTTGAAAATTTGGTGATTTGGTCTCAGTGAAATGGAAGTCAGTCAAATGGGTTTTAGATGATGTGTAGTAGACTTTATGTTTATATATATATATATATATATATATATATATATATATATATATATATATATATGTATATACTCACAGAGTGTTTGTTAACTGATTGTGATCAGCTTGCAAGGCATGGATCACAATGAAGTGAAACAGGATAAATCAACTATGAGGAGATAGGAGAGTTGGATTATTCCAGTGCAGGATAGTGTTAATGCCCATCTGAGAATCATTGAATTATGTTTCACTGTTTTGTGACTGATGATGAGTGAGTCAGCTACAAACCAGTCAACTATACAACTTTAGTTGATTTAAACATAAATATAAGATAAATATTGCTTGTGTGTGTGTGTGTGTGTGTGTGTGTGTGTGTGTGTGTGTGTGTGTGTGTGTGTGTGTGTGTGTATTCCTGTTATATACAAATGTGACACATACATTGCATTATAGGATAAGCCATTGGTGAAAGCCAAGTTTATGCAAAAGCTTATTCTATAATCCAATGTTTCTGTTACAATTTTTTCTCTTTTTAATATTTATCATTAGTGTTAGGTTCCATGATTCATTGTTAGTGAACCTATCAGTTTATTCCAAGCATAAACATTCAAACAGAATAGGATAAGACAATTTCTTCTAGGCAAACCAGAGATCCCCTCTAATTATCATATAAGAAACAAACCATAATTACAATTTCTGAAGCTTTTATGAATAGTTAAAATTTTCAAACCTGTGACTTTTCCTACAAAGTAAATGTACCTTTTCAAGTTGTTTCAGGGTCTTTGTATGAAGGATATAAATATATCAATATATTCAGTAATCTGTTAGATGAGTGAGGTATAAAGTGGTACAATTACCTCCCTACAGTACTTCAGCATGCCCCTTTGAATTAGATCACCTATAGAATATGTTTTGGGGGCCTTATACTTTGTCTGGCAACAGGATATGCTTTTTACCCTTTAGAAGTGATCAGCTATAGAATATTCTTTTCTGACATTGATAGATGGACCAATTGGTAGATTTAAGCTGCAGTCTACCACTATCCATAGGTGCATAGGTATATACTAGGCTAAAGACCATCAGAGCCTTTATAAGCCTAGCCACACAACCCAGCCCAATTGTATCTCCTTGAACAAGTGCATCTTAATTGGTGGGAAGGGGGGGCATGTTTGTTAGGAGGTTACTAAAAAGTCATGTGGGGAGTATGTTAATTAGGGAATGTTTACTGTCAGCCTATGTCTACGTAACTATCGATACATACATAACCAGCTTTAGGCAATAGTGAACCCTGCAGTCACCGCCCCTTAGCCACAGCAGGTTATCTTATTTTTTTGTATTTTGCTACATGTTTGTTTGTTTCTTTCTTTCTTTCGGCTTTTCCTGGTTAGGGGTCGCCACAGCGGAACTCTGGTCTGCTAATGATTGGCAGTAGATTTTGACGTGCTGGCTTGCCAGGCCTAACGCACAACCTTCAATGAAGGAACACCCATTCACGCATGTCGCCACACAGAAGATGCTCTAACTGAGAATCGAACGGGCAACGTCTAACTGTGAGGCGACAACGCTACCGCAGCACCACCACCACAGCTACATGTTTGTAAAACCAGCAAAAGTTAGCACAGTAATCCTCTGTACTTGATAAACCAGGTGGGTAATAATAATTCTTATTTATATCTCCTTTACAATTCAGAGGTATCTCTGGTTATAGTAAGAATGTTTGTCAAGTAAAAAACAGCAGTTTTCTGTTGAATGTCACCAAGCACGATAGATTCCACAACAGTTAAGAACAAAGTGCAAAACACAATTTATTAATGCAATTCCAAAATCAAGGCATTTTCGTCCTATAGCTGGACTTCATCAGATAATCTCTTCCATTATTTATTAACATCCATTATATACTTCCTTCCTTTTTCATTTTCCAATCAAAAAATACCAATTAATTCAAATAAACAAATCAGCTTACTTTTTATGATTAATGTTTATTGCTTTTAATGTTTGTCAAGTAACAGGCTTTACAATTTTATTAAATATTTTACCACTGACAGTCCCTTTGCCTTAGTTAAATCCTGCTGGTGTGCATTCCTACCTCTAAAACTAAAATCATAGTCAGCTTTAGGCACCTGCAGGGGGCCCCTCAGACATCATTGACTGTGCAGAAGCCCCACAAAAGGTACTACTTATTGGGTGAAAATAATGGAAAAAAAAAGCAATTTGTTCTAATATATCATTGCTAAGATAAGAAACGTAAAAGCAGCCAACGAGGTGAACCAACAATCTTAAAAACTACAAACAACACCACGGCAGCATGTGGATACTACAAAACCAGCCACTAGAAAATAACAAACAGAACACTAAAACTGATTTGGTGAGTGGGTCTATATTACCATGTCAACAGGACTGTTCATCAAACACCCTTAGGTCGACATATACACCAGAATACCAAAATTTCGAATGGCCACAAAAGCATTTTTTTTTTCCCTGGGGAAAAAATTGCTTGGCTGTTGTTGGGAATTTGCCATTTCCACCATTGTAGTGTGATCTCAGAGTTGGTATTTTTAAGTAGGGGGGTGTGGGGGGCATAGCCCCCACATCAGGGATATAGGGGTGAATACCCCCTCTTCATTGTGTTTGTCAGTTTGCTTTGTTTATTATTGGCCCAGTGATTTTTTTCCCTGAGACAAAAAACGCTTTTGTGGCCATTCGAAATATTGGTATTCTGGTGTATATGTATCGATGTAGGGGCATTCGATGAACAGCCCTGTCGACATGGTAATATAGATCCTGGTGAGCACATTCATTCTTTAATAAATTGTTATGAACTTCTATATCTGATGATGCCTTGGTGTTGCTCATTGTTAAGATAAGGCCAATAAACAGTGAAATGAACATGAGCAACTTAAGAGCTAGAAATCAGCAGCTCAGAGTAGCTGATCTCAGTATTTACCTTGGATTTTAAGAAGAGCTGATACTCCCAATCTTCATGTTTTTTTTCAAGGAGTTTTATAAATACTGGCAGAATACTAGATAATATAACTCTCAGATTCTTTGTTCATTAATTATGGGTAAAATTAAAAATAAGAGCAGAATAAAGCTCAGAAATCAGTAACACATTTAAATATTACTCAAGTTCACTTAAAAAGTGAATAGAATAACAACGTTTGCATCAACAAGTATTTTTGGCCAATAAGAAGTATGAAACTGATGTCTGGATGTATTGACTGTCTGCAATCCTGAATAATTTACCAGCAAATCAAATTTTTTATGAGGGACAGAGAAAAATTATAAGGCAAAATTGACGAAATTCTGTGAAAGCAGGGGCAGTGACAGGTATGCATTACTTCTCAATGAGATAAATAAAAGCAACTTACCACTGCCGCTGTATGATGACTGCTAAACAACACCAACTGATCTGGTGAGGCAATAGCAATGACTCACAATGCATTGCTATTAGTGAAATTGGAGTAAAACTAGTAACTGTATTCTTTTTGTGGGTCTATATTATATCATCAAACCTTCAGATCGTTAAACCACCCACACTCACTACTAATTATATATACCAACTCCAATATCACACTACAGTGGGAAAGGGCAAATTTCCAGATCCCTAGTGTAATACAATCTCAGTAAGAACAGTCCAATGAGTGGCATGTTCAATAAAATGCTGTCGAAATGCCATTCAGTGATCTGTTCTTTCAATGATATAATAGGGACCCAGTTTTCACCTGTACATATATATATATATATATATATATATATATATATATATATATATATGTGTGTGTGTGTGTGTGTGTGTGTGTGTGTGTTAGGGAGACATGATTGCAGTATATTTAAGAGTAATAAGTTGGCCATGTTTTCTTTCACTTTCCATGACATGCATAGATCTTACACATGAACAAGTTGCTATCTTTGGCTGTTTGTCAGGCAGAGACTGTGTATGAAAGCAACAGTTCATTAACAGTGAGTAGCAATGTCATCTAACAGCCATTTGCTCTGGTTCAGTTCCTGGGTATAGCTTTTTTCTATTAGAGTACTTATGTCCTCTGTCTGTGTGTGTATAGCCATCTGCTCTGGTTAACCCCAGTACCTAAAAACTTGCAATAGGTGAAATGGAATTCCTCCAGTTTCCATGAAAGTGAACATGCAGATTGTGTGTGTGTGTGTGTGTGTGTGTGTGTGTGTGTGTGTGTGTGTGTGTGTGTGTGTGTGTGTGTGTGTGTACTCATGTGTGCAAAAAATATTATCAATTTTATCTGTGCCACACATACACACACACACACACACACACACACACACACACACACACACAAACACACAATCTGCATGTTCACTTTCATGGAAACTGGAGGAATTCCATTTCACCTGTTGCAAGTTTTTAGGTGTTTAGTGGCAGGCACATACATAACTCAATGCCGTTAACAAGTAATTATATTTCAAATATATGGCATAAAATACATCACATGACCATAGAACATCTATGAGTCCGGTAGTCAACACATCCCAGACTGTGTAAACGGATTTTGGCATGGACTTAGTGGTGGCATCTGCCATCAACCCCACACATTCTAGACTACCAGACCTACTCAGAGGTATGTACAGGAGATTGCTGTAGGTTATGTGGTGTGCTGGGGATGATGTGGTCATTACTTCTTTAATTTTCATCACAATCAAACATTAGAGGTGTGCACAGGAGGTCATTATAACTTGTGTTGGGAGGTGGACACAGTGTGGTCACTGCTTCTTTTATTTTTCTCACAGACACAAAGAACATTACTATAGATTGTGTAGGGGCAGAGTACTGTCTAGGAGCAACAAACTGGAATACATTACTGTAACTATTATTTTTTCATTTTCCTCACAACCGCACATCAGCCACACATCCAGGTGGCTGCATTAATGGCAGAGGTGTAGAATGAAGAGGCATTCTGTGTACATGTTTGACAGTAGTCACTTGAAATACATGACTGTGGCCATTTGGACCTTTGCTTTCATCCCAATCTAACACAAGAGGGACTGTCTTTTTTTGGGGGGAATAGGGTGGCAAGCAATATTGACAGATAGGATTTGTGTATTCTCACAAAATATTATCCTGTTTGTTTATCAGCAGCTACCTTATCAACTTTGAACATTAAGCTTTAGGTGCAACTTATGTTTCCCTTGAAAGAAAAAAATAAGACTGAAATTCTTTTTATTTCTCATGATTTTTGTTCATGTCATCATTAAATTAAAAGTTTGGGAAAATGCTCTAAAATACACACCAGAACATCTATAACCCTATGACTTCAGAGGGCCCTGGCTTAATTATTTCCTAAATAATTATTACTGTGCTGTCTTGGTCAGAAAATGTGTGTTGAAAGAATGCAAGGAAAGCTAAAGTTGAACAGCAACACTGCATTTCTTTCTTTCATCATAATTTCTCGTCAAGCCTTCATTGGATGAAAAAGTTGTGCAATAAAAAAAAACTTTAATATTGTCATCAGGGCATATAAAATATCATGGCTTCTTGAAAATACCAAAGAGTAAGGCAAAATGTGAGAAAAAGAAGCAAACAGTAATGTTCATGGTGTGGGGATGGGGGCACCACTGGAGAATGGAGGATGTGTGTGTGTGTGTGTGTGTGTGTGTGTGTGATGTGTGTGTGTGTGTGTGTGTGTGTGTGTGTGTGTGTGTGTGTGTGTGTGTGTGTGTGTGTGTGTGTGTGTGTGTGTGTGTGTGTTGGGGGATGAAACAGTACTCCAATCCTGTATGTAGAGTTGTTGTAATACATCATTGTTGCAACTAAATGCCAGTCGCTGTGAATGTCCCTCTGTGAGATGTGCCAACACTGTGTTGTACACAGTCCTGTCATAATGTAAGAGCATTGTAGTTACAGTTTAGTCTGTATGTAATACTCCTAAAAATCTGCTATATGAACTAAAAGGCTTGCTTAACAGGGATAGCAATAATTGGGCGATGCTTAGACTGGAAGTGTTCAGGGGGCTCCCACCTTGGCACTTGATGGAGGACCCCAAAATGCTAACACTAGCCCTGCATATATACAGAAAAGAGCCTGGTTAAATGACAATTTGTTAGGTAGAGCAGCCATAGCTCTCAATCTTCCAAGTCCAAAATGAGGAACACAAGCCTTCATAACGTGGAACAAATAGGCAAAATATGGAAGACATACTAATGGCTTACTAACAACTTCAACTAGGAATGTCATAGGATGGTTAAAATGTGCTGGTTTTACTTATAAACAGGATGTTTTAGTGAATTAATATGATTCATTTCTATTTACCATGGATTTCATTTAAAAAATTCAACACTGAATGTGTGACAAACCTTCTCAATGTGGAACTTCGAGGAACATGAACTTTGTAAAACCCCAAATGAGGTACGTCCCATATAATCAGGTACACTTGAGGGGTATGAGAACAGCACACACACTTGGAGATCAGTTTATATAACTACTTTCCAGATAGGACTTCATGATTTTTTCACACTGACATATCAACTGAAACTGTAATGGACACTACCATTTCACTAGTCTTTAAATCAAATGCAGTCATCAGTGATGATTTACACAGTTTAGTCAGACAATATGTAATAAAGAGTGATATGTAGAGCTGTACTCCCCACTCCCATGAAATAATATTAATTCTAGGGCTGATAAAAACTGTATAAATTGGAAGATGGACTGGTGAGTTTGTTATCTTGCACTTCTAACTAGAAATCCGCCAATATAATGCTTACTGCCAAAGCCATTTCACAAGGCAAAAATCAAAAAATAGAAGGCCCAACTTTTCAAACACATTCTTCATTTTCTATAGAGTGTATATTAACAACATGCATCTGTAAAATAGAATAGGTTTAATATTCTTCCACAGAGGAGATGCAGTTGACAGAATGGTTAAGGTCTTTCCTCCCATGCATAAGATAAAAGTTTCAGTCGTAACCTCCAAGCAATGTTTGTGTGGAATTTGCATATTTCCTTGTGTCTATTACACCTCTCAAAAATAATAGTGGGTGTTTCTACCTCAAAATGCACCTAAAAATGAATGGAGTTGTGAATAGTATCACAGAGTCTAGGTAGTACCAATTGGTATCCTACTGGGGTCTATAGACCAACTGCTTTTGACATCAGTTATGATGCAGGCAATATCCTCTGTCCTCTAGATCTGGTCACATTGACTATTGAGCATTTGACAATGATAACTGCGTTGAGGACTCAACCTATGACAGAGACCTATGCTAATGATAGAAGGTGGTCTATGTGCCTCTATTGGCCAGTGTGTGCTTCCCCTAAAGCCCATCCCTGGCCAACAGGTGAGTTGGCTGGCTCAGGTTAGTTTGGGTTACTTTGGATAGCTATGTGATATTGTAAAAGCAATCAGCTTGTCAAACATGAACTAAGAATTGTTACACAGGCATCAGCTTAAAAATCGATGGCATGATGGCAAGAAAGTGGATGGACATCCTGCGCATTCAGAAAACCTTGGGATCCAATGTATACTACTCATTGAGGACTGACTAGAAATGGGAATTGTGGTGAGGGAGAGTTTTCTGAAGATAATAAGGGATATAATCAGAATTAGTGACTGACTCGTGGAAATCCGACTCCAATGAAAAGATAGGACATTATTCATAATCTCAGCCTATGCCCTCCAATAGGGCTGTAAAAGCAAGGAAAATAGTACATTTAGCAGCAGCTGCAGGACCTACCAACTAGAAAAAGGAGGACAACATGAGTTGTAAGTGATAATGATGGAATGGAGTGCTTATATTGGAACAGACAGAACACTGTGTGAGGACTTCCTGGGTTCACAAGGTTGAGCAGTAAAGATGGAGAGTCCATTCTAGACATTTGTTTGGCAAATGGTTTGATGGTTACCGACACATTGTTTATCAAGAGAGACAGTCACAAGATCACTGTATGGCAAATGTTTTGATGGTTACCAACACATTGTTTATCAAGAGAGACAGTCACAAGATCATTGTATGGCAAATGGTTTGATGGTTACCAACACATTGTTTATCAAGAGAGACAGTCACAAGATCATTGTATGGCAAATAGTTTGATGGTTACCAACACATTGTTTATCAAGAGAGACAGTCACAAGATCATTGTATGGCAAATGGTTTGATGGTTACCAACACATTGTTTATCAAGAGAGACAGTCACAAGATCATTGTATGGCAAATGGTTTGACGGTTACCAACACATTGTTTATTAAGAGAGACAGTCACAAGATCATTGTATGGCAAATGGTTTGATGGTTACCGACACATTGTTTATCAAGAGAGACAGTCACAAGATCATTGTATGGCAAATGGTTTGATGGTTACCAACACATTGTTTATCAAGAGAGACAGTCACAAGATCATTGTATGGCAAATGGTTTGATGGTTACCAACACATTGTTTATCAAGAGAGACAGTCACAAGATCATTGTATGGCAAATGGTTTGATGGTTACCAACACATTGTTTATCAAGAGAGACAGTCACAAGATCACATACTAGACTGGCCAAAATACAACTCAAGTAGACTTCCTATTAGTAAGGAAAGAGTACTGCGGTAGAATCAGTGAGTCCAAAATCGTGCACAGTGAGACAGAAAATGGCACAAACAGACTCCATCAAGTTGCAAGGCAAACATACAAAGATAAAGAAGATAGACACTCTTCATAAGGTATGCCAGTAACAATTTATGTACCAGTTCTCAGGACATCAAAGGCAGATAGAAGGAGTGTTTCCATCAGCATCTGAATGAAGAAAACCCATATAAGCTCTACAGCACCAGACACAGCCTACAATGAAAGAGGAAGAAAAGCCCACCCTAGAAGAAATAAATTCAGTATTAAGGAAAATTAAGTCACAGAAAGCAAGAGGCTCAGATGAGGTCACATCAAATATGATCAAGATGTTGGTTGAGTTTGGGGAGAAACGACACCTGAGGATAAGCTTTCTAGTACCATTGTCTAAGAACAAAAGGGACATTCACAAGCATGAGCGGTGTAGAGAAATGAAACTCCTGTTGCACTACTTGAAAGTGCTGGAGAGTGTTGTTGATAAACGCATATGCAGAGTAATAGAAAGTAAGATGGGAGATAGCAGTTCAGGTATAGATTATGCTGCAGCACTACCGACCCGATGTTTTCATGAGACAGATGGTTAAGAAGAAGCTAAAGATACGTAAAGAGTCTAACTGAGTATTGCTATACCTGGAGAAAGCAAATACCAAGGTCCCAAAAAAGCCGGGTTTGGTAGTCCTGCAGTGGTTCAAAGTCCCAGGAAATTTCATACAATTAGTGAAGGCTATAATAAAGAACCAATCACATAAGTACAAACTGTCTTCTGACTCACTCAGGAGTTCACAGGAAAAATGAATGCCTACTGCTGTTCATACTAGTGTTGGACTACATTAACAAACGGGTCAGGGCATATCAACAAAGATGATGTTTGCAGGTAATGTGACATTACAAGCAGGCACTGAACAAGAACTTCACTATTGATTCGGTAAGGGAATGCTGAAGGTATATGAAATGAAACTGAGTAGAAACAAAAAAGTTGTTATAGCAGCAGAACAGAGAAATCAGAAAAAGCTGAACAACCTATTATAAAAGCAGTGCTTGGCGTAGATAAGAAGAGCATATCTTCCCTTAAATACCTACCACTACAATCCCAGCTCCCGGCTGGAGGTTATTAGAGGTGTAACTAGTATAGGACCAAAATGTAGTGTAAGATAGATAATGTCTTGAAAACAAGTGAGCAAGCAAGGATGGAAATTAACAACTGGAAGAGCACAGTGTAAGGTAGAAGGAGTCCTTGTTAATAATTAATGTGTCCATAGCATTTCCAATTATACAAGGTAGGCCTAATAGTAATCAAGTCACTATGGGATTAAATTAATTCATGAAGGCTACCCTTTCACTTAAAAATCTAAAGCAATTGACATTTCACACTACTAGTACATAAAATCACATGCAATTAAACTACAACACATTGTAGTCTTCATTTGTCCCTTGTTTAAAAAAGTAGAGACATTTCAAAATAATCGCAAGTTAAAGTTTTAAACAAAAAAAAATAATATAACAGTATCTCTAGTGCAGGCAGTTCAAATCTATTTCCCACAAAAAGCCTCCTCATTTCAAGAAGTAAAACCAATCAGTTAAGCATATTGAGGAGCAAGATGTCGTCAGAGGCAAGCATAAGACAAAAAGATAGAGAATGATACAGTCTATATCAGTGATATATGGTTTATATCAAAAAATCTAAATTAAGCTGTGATCCAGGGCTGAGAAAAAACTTGACAACTGGCCAGTGTAGCCTTACCAAAATATAGTACCTTGTGATCCCATTTTGTTACATTTGCTGGTAAAATAGGACTGGTCAGCTGAGGAGTACAATCGAGCTATGTATGTTTACATTAATAAACATAGAAAAAGCAAAATGGAGGTAACAACGAAGTGGAAACAACATAAAAATAGGACTGTGGAAACGATGATTGAAAATGTTTCCAAAAGTTAACAGTATCAGCGATTAGGACAGCATCTGCAGGAGACGTTTGACCAGGGTAAGTTCCAAACTCTTTGCCAGAGTAACCAGTTGCTTCTTAAAAAAGCAGCTAAGGGTCAAAAAGTGTTGAAGACTTCACTCAAATAAATATAAGGACTCTAGAAAACCAGAACATATGCCTATAAAGATTTTGATATAGCTATTGCATCTTGACATTCTGAGAAGCAAAAGTCACCAGAATAGGTGGCTCTAGGATGGTAACCATCTTAGTTCCACACACATCGTTCTCTAAAACTTGCAGAAGGCAACCCTTATAGGTGAGATGTACACTTTACAATCCCTAAAAATTCATAGAAATATATTGTACATAAACATCAGCCAGTAGGCTAACCAGTAGAAACCTGTACTAGAGCTTCAAATTACTTAATTGTTGTGAGAAACTGTAAGACATAAAAGAATTGCTTTCAAACTTAGTAAGTGATCTTGTTTAACCAACATAAACAGAAAAAGGGCTTGTATTTTTACTGTATTCAGATAACAGTATAGACAGTTTATTCTGTAGAATGTAGCAGACTTTTAGTTTAAAACTGGTAACCTAGTCCATTCTCATATAATTTTGTATAACCTCTCACTATGTAGGGTCACTCAAACATTATGATAAAGCATGATCCTCTTTAACAGAAAGCTGTACCAACAAAAACTCAATTCTATTATAGCATCTATTTTCTCTTTTATGAATAATGGCTGTCCATTTCAATAAGACATGCACTTATGATTCATTTTGGAACAAAAAGTATTTTGAACTCTATATTGTATTTAATCACTATGTTCATTACACTTGAACTTATTAAGTAAGGCAATTTACCCTTTCCTTTCTTGCAATATAAGGAGTGCATACTTAAGATTAAATTTTATAGTGAAATAAAAAATGAATGCATTCTCCAGTTAAAGCTGTTTATACTTTACCGGCTAAAGCACTTTTCTGTCATTAAACATATTAATGTATCTAATGTGTCCAGCCATTCTGAGAATAAAGTCACCTGAATAACTGTAAAGCAACAAAATCTTCTTCAGTTTTTCAGACCAATCTCATACTCCATGAACAGAACAATGTAAAAAGTGACTTTAAACTGTATTAAAAAAGGGTGTTCCCCCTTTAAGAAAGAGATGAACAGATAAATAGGAAATTAAATCATCAACATCATGCCAGAACAGGGGTAATACAATGTGGAACTCAGTGTAACTTGTTGGTTTTGTGTGGAAACTCAAGTTAAAACAGCTTTATAACTCATCAGTGGATAAAACAAAAATGTATGTCTGTAGCTGGAGCCATACAGTGCTTCACTCCCAGGCCTGTGCCACAAGATCAGAAGAAGCTCAGTGTGTATTCAATGCAGGATTAGTCCGTTTTCATCTTTTAGTTGTCTCTGCAGTGGGAAGTTCCTTAAAGGCATTTAAAAAGTCATTCCTTGCTTCTGTGACTGTTTGAACTGTAAATTTTGAATTGTTTTACTGGAAGGCTAGAGTGTTTAGATAACATATTGAAACTTTATTTTCTTTTGGATCAAGTAAGCGCAGAAGGGTGAAACCTTTTGTCTTTCCTGCCTAACTGGCAAAGGGAGATCTTGAGAGAGGTATTTCATTGCCATTACAGTTAATGGAGTTTTTTATTTTTGGCGAGGAAAGTATTTTAGAGACATCCTGATAGTTTAGAAGCTTGACATACACCCGCCTGGGTTTATCAGTAGATTGTGTGATACAGATTGCACAGTGTGCTCTTTCTATAATTATTAATTTGACCTCAGATGGATTTTCAAGAAGTATTGCAAAGTTCAGTTGAACAGTAGTTACAAGATTAAATTGATAATACTTCCACCCCTTGTTCGGTTTCCCTTTATGAAAATTAAATTATGTGAGTTATTGACTCAGATAAAAAGAGAAAATATTTTTTTCATCTAATCTTTAATTGCAAAGCAGGAGTAATACTACTTCAAGAGACCCATATGCTCCCTGACCAATGGAAGCAGGACATGGAGAAAAACGGATAAAACTAATTATCGCTGCTGGCAATAAAACTAATAGGGTAGCAATTATCATTAAAAAAACTTTTCAAGGAAACATCCTACACCATGATACAGATCTGGAAGGAAGATGGTGTTATTTGTCAATTAGTTGCCCGTTCCTAGACAAACTAGTACTGCTCTTAAATATGTATGCCCCATGCTCTAGGCAACAAGATTTTTTTATGTCACTATGCATGATACTATCCCTATTTCCGAACTCCTATTACATTATAGATGGGGACTGGAATTCTATTCAGGATCCCTTATCCAGTAGAACAAACATAACTAGTGAGTATAATGTATATGCTAGCTCAACAATTTCAGAATTAAAAAAAAAATATTTTAAACTATTTGACCCATACACTTTCCAGTCTATAAGCTCACCTAGAAATAAATATACATATTAGTCCCCCTGTCATAAAGCCTGGTCTAAGTTGTATTTCTTCCTAATATCAGACTTCTTTCTTACTTTTAATATTGCCTTTCATACTGAACCTAGAATTTTCTCTGACCATTCAAAAATGACCCTCTTCTTAGATTGGCTCAAAAATATTACAAGGGGGACAAGGGGATATAATTGCACCCTAAACTCAAATCTTCTGTCTAAAGGCAAAATAGGTAAAAATATTAAGCTCATCTTAGATGACCTTCTATCCACATATACTGCTTCCCAAATCCCTTTTGACATTCAATGGGCTTCTACAAAAGCAATTATTAGAGGCTTTTTTATTAGTGAAGTCATTTACTACACAAAATTATGCAGTGCTATAGAAACCTCACTCAAAAATAAAATTTCTCAACTGGAAGCTAATCTTCAGTCTACATACAATCAAGAAATTGCAAAATAATTAACACTCCTTCAGAAAAAAATATATTTACTTCAAGCTAATCGATTATCTTTTCACGAAGTATGAACATTAGCAAATTATGCAGCATGGTCCCAAATGCATTCCAAATTATTGGCTAGGATGACTAATCAAAGAATTTCTTCTCCTATAATAATCAAGTTAGAATACCAAGTCAAAACATACTCTTCCAACCATGATATTGCTTTCCCATTTAACAATTTATATTCTCAAATCTACAATGACTGATGTCCATATCTAGAAGACCAGAAGTTGAATAAATTCTTAGATCAAATTAATTTTCCAAAACTTTCTCAAGCTTAACACAACTCCTTATCCTCTCCCATCACTCAACAAGAGATCATTATGGCTATAAACAGCCATAGATTTAACACAAAGCTCCAGGGCCTGATGGCTTCACTGTGGAATTTTACAAAACTTTTAGCTTGAAAGTCTCTAAAATCTTACTACAGCTTTTGAACAATAGTAAGGATAATAAAATTACAGATCCACATCTAAACGCTTCTAAAACTATATTTATTCACAAAGAAAATACTGACCCTAAAAACCCATGGAGCTACAGATCCATATCTTTAATTAACTTTGATATAAAAATCCTGACTACAATTATGGCCAATAGATTAAAACCAATCTTCCCCTATCTTGTGTCAACCGACCAATCTGGATTCATTCAACGTAGACAGACCTGTTATAATACGCTTACTCTTGATGCCTTGATGACTCTTTCTAGCCAAAGTAAAAGTCCAATATATGCCCTTAGAGTTGATACTTCTAAAGCTTTCAATAGTTTACATTTAAATTTCCTACTATTGACTATACCCCAGTTTGGTACACCTCAAATTTTATCTAACTCGTTGAAATTTTATGCTCCAATGCTCACACCTTTTTACAGATTAATAGGATGAGCTCCTCTAGGGTTGATATCAAAAAATGGAACTAGACAAGGCTAACCAATGTCTTCCTATTTACTTAACTTATACATTGAACCTCTGCTTTTACTTGTGTCACAGAAAACCTTCCGCCACATTCCTATCCTTCATAACACCAAGATTACCATGTCTGCATTTGCTGATTGCTTAAACATTTACTTTATGCTACCTTCCTCAGATCTCAAGAAAATCCTGTCATATAATGACTTTTTCTTTACATTTGCTGACTATAAACTTAACCCAGAGAAATCCTCAATCTTTTCAGTCAATCATGCATACCAGTTAAACATTTTTCCTTTCCAATGGAAATTAAGTTAAACCATTCCTTGAAATACTTAGAAATCTATTTTCATCAAGATATTAAAATATTTTATCAAAACAATATTGTGAAACTCTGGTCCACTATACAACAAGATCATTTTAGATGGAATAAACTTCAACTCTCCCTTCTATCAAAAGTGGCCATTATCAAAACGAACATTCCTCCAAGACTGTTATATGTCTTTAATGTCCTTAACCTTGTAGTCTACAACAAATATTTTGAAACACTTAAGTCTTCTTTATCAAAATTCATCTGGTTGCATAGTCAGAATCACATACAAAAAATAGTCTATCCTAAAGATAAAGGAGGTCCTGGACTGCCTGAAATGAAACTCCACTATGACATTATTAACAGTAGTAGATTAGTCACAATTTCTGAATATAACACAAGCAATAAGACCTGGGCTCTGAACTATGTGAAACTATTCTATAACTATATTAAAACCTATAATATTAACCCTATAGCTTTTCTGTTTTTTAATGAGAAAATTTGAGAAATATTAAACTGCATATTTCTATAGAGAGCATAATAATTATGTTACAAAAACTCTTCAGCACACTCAAGCTAACCAGTGCCTTCAACACTTTACAACCTCTCCATCTTAAACCATACATTAAGCTCAATAACATAATGCTCAATCTAAATGATTACCCCCTTCTAAAGGAGAACATTTTACTGGATATCTATCACTATAGGAAGCAGCCACGTAATGAGATGAGGCTGGAGTTAAATCTCCCCAAACGTTACACCATTATCTTAAGACAACTTACAGAGCTTTTTGCTAAATTTGGGTTGACCTTGATCCAGTTCCTGATGAAATAAATACATTCAATACATTATGGTCCTCTCTATTAATGAAAAGGAAAATTATTTCAAATACATATAAGCTTATCACTGCCATTAGATATCAAAATGAAACACACTTCTCCAACTAATGGACTAAGATTAACCCATCAATCTCCCCAACTCAAATTACCTGCTCCATTCAAACAACTTTAAAATATATTCCCTTTAAAAATCTATATTACACCCATCTAATGATTTTAAACAATGCATACCTCATCTGAGCCAAGATTTATAAATTTGACCCATCCTCTTCCCCATTCTTCCAGTACTGCGATAAACAAAAAGCCAACATCTTTCATATTTTCTGGAGTTGCACATGTGCCTATAAGTTGTGGTGTTTGCTTAGTGTTCAACTCCATAAAATGGGATATGAGAAGGCAACCATTTCCTTCGAATTAATTATGCTGCACATTCCTCCTTTAAGTTTAATGAAATTACAAAATCATATCTTAATCTCTGTATTTGCTCTAATTAAATTATTTATCACTCTAAATTGGAAAGGCAGAGGTGTAATGAGATGGCAAGGGTTCACATAAATGGCTTTAAAATGCTTATTAGTCTACAGGTATCTAATGTACTGTCAGAAACACCACTCGTAATTTACTGAATATTGGAACACCTTGTTCAACATATTTGGGCTTTATTTTTTTTTTCTTGCTATACCATGTTGACAGCCGTTTACTATACTTGCTTCTTTTCTATTTGGGCTTAGACATATATCAGATTCTTCCCCTTACAGTGTTTCTTCATTTTATAATGCAAAGTTAAATATCATGCTTAACAATATGGGCAATTAGCATGCTTGTACATAGTTTATTTCTTCTTAACTGTTGTTTGTTATATTCTGTTTATTATAATCATATATTGTTTAATATTTCACACTCATGAATGCTTGAATGTTATGGTTATATAATTTCCAATGTATTTGTTAAAATTATTGTCAATAAAGATTTTTGAAAAAAAAAAAGAAAGAAAAAGCTGAACATGGAGACTGATGGGAAAATAGTGGTACAGGTTAGCAGTCTCAAGTATCTGAAAGAGTGGTTGAGGAGGAGGGCATCTAAATGAGGAGGTAAAGGCTAGATTCAGATTTGTTACAGTTGATTGGTGGAAAGTGTTGGGAATACTGCATGACAGAAATGTACAAAAGAATGCATGTTGCCCAAAACAGTGCTGTTATCCAAGTGTTTCTGTTTTCCACAAATACTTGGAAAGTGAAGACAGAGTAGCTGATGGATTGCTAGGCAATGAAAGTTAAGTGCCTCAAATAGGGTAGTAGGATGCCCATGGTGGGGGGTACAGATGAAGAAACATCAGAGTGAAAGCCAAAGCAGCCCCAACAGCACAGAAAGTCAAGGAGGAGAGATTACAGTGGTTCAGTCACATCTGTAGGAAAGCAAAAGATGATTTTGTAAGGCAGATGTGCGTCAAACTGAAAGAAGGCAAAAGGAGATGAGAATGTCCAGTCAAGAGATTGGTTTATTGTATAAGACAAGACCTGTGACAATCAGGTATGACTACTAAAGATGGTAGTGGAGTTGCTCTCAATAAAAACAAATGGCATCAGTCGATATGACTCACTGACTCCTTGAAAAAATGAAAAAGAGAATTGATGATAATGACAATCATGATGATCCAAAGAGATACAGTTATGCAGGGACCACAAGCAAGCCTGACCAGGATAATATCATAACATGAGAGGATTTTGATGGTGAGTGAAGTTTTGATAAATATGTTTCTGGACAGAGGCTAGCTCCTAAAATGTTAAATGAGAAAAGGGATGAAATTATCTGTGGGTGGGGCACAAAGTCTGTGCCATTACTCAGACAAACAAAATTGTGTGAATATGGTAAAGACTTGGAATCTTTTACTGACAAGAACTTTGCAGAAGCCATGGCCCTTATTTGCAACCAGGATTCCTGGACAACTAAGAATATTTTAGATACCAGTTGAAAGATTTTTTTCTCACTTTCCTGTAATTTATCTTTCTGCTATTACTAAAGCTGATCTTAATTTTAATTGAAGTTTATTAAAACTACATAAAATAACTCTGAATAGTAACAATACAAAAAAGAGCATTGAACTTTTTGAAAACAAGTAATCTAGATGAGTTAAAAGAAAGAAACAAAGAATTAATTTGTAAATGCGTTATGTTTAAATTCCAATACTTTGTGAGGTACAAATATATAAAACTAGTAAGCCTTGCTGCTGGAGATGTAAAAATCATTAAAAGCAGAATTGGTAGCACATATTTTATGACTGTGAGAATTTGCAAACAGTTTCTATAAAGTTGTTGTTTTTGTTGTGTCTTTCGGCTTTTCCCGGTTAGGGGTCACCACAATGGAACTCCGGTCCGCTAATGATTGGTAGTTGATTTTTACGTGCCGAGTTACCAGCCCTGATGCACAACCTTCAACGAAGGCACGCTCATTCATGCGTCTCCACGCAGAAGATGCACAGTTTCTATAAAGTATTATGTTTAAATAAAGTTGACAAGATCAATGACTCTTATAAATATGACAATACCTAATGAAGTTAAAATGATCATTTTGATGCTATATTGAGCATTGATGGCAGTGGCTATCAAGATCACCACAAGAAAATGAGATGCAATATGTTTCCACTGTTTGATGATTTCTTACATATTGCAATTATTCTATGTAAAAAATAACAGAAAGAAAAAATGTCAGAGTTAAGATCCAATAACAATAAGTTAGATACATTTAGACCATTTATGAGAAAACAAATGAAAAGAAATGAAAAGAAAAGGTTGTTAATGTCAAGTTTCTTATGAAGGATGTACTCTGATATATTTAAATGTAAATTTATTGGTTCTGTGGTTTGCTTTCTCCTTCTTTGTATATACTTTTAATGATTATATTGAAAATCACTAAAAATGTTTAAAAATATTCCAAACTTTGTAGTCTACCAGCCGCTATGTGATGTCACTGTCAGTTTCATTCACTGGGAGCTAATTTACACTAGCCAATTCCTGTTAGTATTCAGCAGGAAAACAGAAGGATATGTAGCTTTGTCCCATGTCATTTTAAAACTGGACTACAATTTGCTTTGAGGTGTCAATGCTGCACACATTGATGTTTGCCAACAATTCTAGCAGTTAAATTTTACTACAGAAAAAAATTATTGCCTGTTTTGTTATAGCAACACATGCAGATAAGCTAGCCCAGGTTAGGAAAAGAAAAACAAAGCCAGTTTTAACAGAAATCATTCATTCGCTCAAAAACAATGAATGAAAAAATTAATATACTATAATCTTCCTTATTGCATTTACCAACTTTTTAGCAAATGGTGCTTAACTGTCTGCAAGAAATGATCAGAATGCTCAACAGCTATCTGTGGAAAAAAAGAGGGCACTATAAATAGGGCAGGGGAAACAAAATGATATAATTTTTTAAAAGAATTCATGCATTTTTATCTCATAAAACACTGGCATATACTGGCTATTTATGAATAGGCTGCTCTAAATGCATACAGAAATCGGTAGAAATGAATGTATACATTATAAACCATGGACAAATAAAGTAATTTTTAACAGAAATCATTTAATCTTTCATTCATATAATAATGACTGAAAGAATGAATGAACTATATTGTTATTTGCAGCATTTACTGGCCTTTTCACAACTGGGGTTTCAGTAGCAGTATGTCATGAATGACACAATCAGTAGCAAAATTAGGGAAAAATGTAAGCACTAGAAATAAGTCCTAAGCAACACATCTAAATAATTTTGAAAGAGAATCATTCATGCATTAATTAATTTATAAAGGCAATGAATGAATGAGTGAATAAATGAATCAGGGACACTATCTTTTTTTTTTTTTAATGAAGTTCTACCTATTCAACATGTTTTGCTTCCATGCTGTGTCATGGCTGAATTGTAAGTAGGTATTGCGTGTGTAAATATGGGTGCTAGATTTAATGGGATGACCTGTATGGGTAATAGCAAAAAGTTGAATATATCTATTTATTCATTCATTTGATTACGATTAGACATCTAAAGTGTACACAGTCAATGTGGCATGAACTGTTGGACACACACACATATACACAAGTGTGTGTGTGTGTGTGTGTGTGTGTGTGTGTGTGTGTGTGTGTGTGTGTGTGTGTGTGTGTGTGTGTGTGTGTGTGTGTGTGTGTGTGTGTGTGTGTATGTGCGTATGTTTGTGTATGTGTGTGTGTATCAATATGAGGATATTCATAGAATCATAAAAGCTTGCATTATATGCAACAGACATCATTATGTATCTTCTTTCTATATATACATATATAAATATGATACAGATATATTTTATATACACACATTTACACACAAACATATGTATACAATATGTGTGTGTGTGTGTGTGTGTGTGTGTGTGTGTGTGCGTGGTGTACGTGTGTGTGTGTGTGTGCTATACAGCTGATTGAAATTCTGCTTATCGCATGGACATGCTTTTCTTCTATGCACTCATACATTTATACAGATAGATAAATTTATTTATATATAGAGTACTATAAGGCAAGTAAAAGGTATATGCCCTTTTCCCTGCCGTAGTGTGACCCTGGAGTTAGTATATATATATAGTTAGGGGGAATGTGGGGGACATAGTTCCCTACTTAGTTTGGTTTTATATTGTCCAGTTTTTAATAAGGGGGTAAGTAGGTAGTTTTTAAGTTCTGGAAAGAGGTAGTTATTAGTGTTGTGAGTATGTTTGTTTATGGGTTAACATTTAGTCTTTTGAAATTTAGCATTGTAAGCTTTTGGTGAAATGAGCTTCAGTCAAATGAGTTTTCAGTATTTTGAAAATTTGGTGATTTGGTCTCAGTGAAATGGAAGTCAGTCAAATGGGTTTTAGATGATGTGTAGTAGACTTTATGTTTATATATATATATATATATATATATATATATATATATATATATATATATATGTATATACTCACAGAGTGTTTGTTAACTGATTGTGATCAGCTTGCAAGGCATGGATCACAATGAAGTGAAACAGGATAAATCAACTATGAGGAGATAGGAGAGTTGGATTATTCCAGTGCAAGATAGTGTTAATGCCCATCTGAGAATCATTGAATTATGTTTCACTGTTTTGTGACTGATGATGAGTGAGTCAGCTACAAACCAGTCAACTATACAACTTTAGTTGATTTAAACATAAATATAAGATAAATATTGCTTGTGTGTGTGTGTGTGTGTGTGTGTGTGTGTGTGTGTGTGTGTGTGTGTGTGTGTGTGTGTGTGTGTGTATTCCTGTTATATACAAATGTGACACATACATTGCATTATAGGATAAGCCCTTGGTGAAAGCCAAGTTTATGCAAAAGCTTATTCTATAATCCAATGTTTCTGTTACAATTTTTTCTCTTTTTAATATTTATCATTAGTGTTAGGTTCCATGATTCATTGTTAGTGAACCTATCAGTTTATTCCAAGCATAAACATTCAAACAGAATAGGATAAGACAATTTCTTCTAGGCAAACCAGAGATCCCCTCTAATTATCATATAAGAAACAAACCATAATTACAATTTCTGAAGCTTTTATGAATAGTTAAAATTTTCAAACCTCTGACTTTTCCTGCAAAGTAAATGTACCTTTTCAAGTTGTTTCAGGGTCTTTGTATGAAGGATATAAATATATCAATATATTCAGTAATCTGTTAGATGAGTGAGGTATAAAGTGGTACAATTACCTCCCTACAGTACTTCAGCATGCCCCTTAGAATTAGATCACCTATAGAATATGTTTTGGGGGCCTTATACTTTGTCTGGCAACAGGATATGCTTCTTGCCCTTTAGATGAGATCAGCTATAGAATATTCTTTTCTGACATTGGTAGACAGACCAATTGGTAGATTTAAGCTGCAGTCTACCACTATCCATAGGTGCATAGGTATATACTAGGCTAAAGACCATCAGAGCCTTTATAAGCCTAGCCACACAACCCAGCCCAATTGTATCTCCTTGAACAAGTGCATCTTAATTGGTGGGAAGGGGGGGCATGTTTGTTAGGAGGTTACTAAAAAGTCATGTGGGGGGTATGTTAATTAGGGAATGTTTACTGTCAGCCTATGTCTATAACAGACATGAGGCCAGATTGGGGATAAATCTATGATCCAGTGTTAGTTAAGGAATGTTTACTCTCAGTCTCTGTCTATAAGAGACATGGGTGGCAGCGCAAATTTCCAATTTCCCATGCAATAGTCAAGATTATGTTTGAATATGGTTAGGGATGGAGTCTGCTTCACATGGATGGGGAGTCTATTTCAAAGGATGAGGTCTTTTGTTTCCCATATCTGTCTCACCAACATGTTCTGCTTATGTTGCAAGTAAAGTTCATATCCCTGGATCGGGTGTTTCTGGTGCTCTCATTTTGCTGATGTGCAAAAGATCCATCAGTGCTGGATCTAAGGATACTTTATACACCAAACACAGATTGCCTCTCAACAAGCTGGAGGTGACCGAGTATCGAGGCAAGACTCTAAGGTGATCTGTATAAGACAGTGTGTTAATACCTTGGATACTCTAGATGAGGAATCTCTGGGGGTGTTCCAGCTGTTGCATATGCTTGGTCAGGTACATGCCAGAGGTATTGTACTCAATGATGGGTCTAATAAGGGATAAGCAGAGTGGTACTATAACATTACCTGGACACCATACCCTTACTTATAATCTGGGCAGCATAGAATGATTTTCTTACTACCTTGGCTATATGTTGGTTAAAGGCCAGATTACATTTTACATATGTTCCCAGATCTCTGAATACAGGATTAATCATTACAGCTCCAGTGGATAGCTAACTGGCTCACAGAGAAGACCCAGGAAGTTAGAATTGGGGAGTCCACCTCTACAAAGAGGCCAATCACAAGTGGAGTCCCTCAGAGATCAGTCCTTGGGCTTCTCCTTTTTGGCATTTACTTCTCAGAAGTCAAGACTAATGTCATTGGTCTCTGGCTGACTAAATTTGCTGATGATTGCAAATTAGGGGCTGTCATTGAATCTCACACTGACACAAATGTTCTACAGGTGGGGCTAACACAGACAAACAACTGGTGTCAGAGTCATGGACTAAAACTAAATGCCAAATAATACATAATAGTATCCTTCAGGAAGTCATCCATCCCTGGTAACTATCATATTGACAAGACACCCCTTAGAGCTGATGCAGCGGTCAGGAATTTGGGGACGGACATAGATAGTAATCTAGCCTTTGATCATCACATGTCTACAGTGGTGAGGAAATCATTCTATGTTGCACAACTTATAAACAAAGGTATGGCATCTAAGTCCAAGGAAGTCATTGTCCCACTGTATTTGGCATTCATCAGACATATCATTGAATGTAATGCCCCCCTTTGATACCTAACCAGGCATATTCAAAAACTGGAACATCCACAAAGGTTCCTCACTAAAAGAATACAGGGTGTAAGTAATATGTCCTGTGCAAACCACCTCAAGGCTCTATCCCTGCATTCTGTCTCCTAAAGGCTTTTGAGGGGAGAGCTATGCCTGGCATACAGGGATTGTCAGACCCCACTCTGATGGACATCCTGCATATCCACAAAACAACAGCCCCAGAATTACCCATTCTAAAGACTTAAACCTTGCCTGTGATATAAATAGCACTTACTGGATAGATAGGTATGTCATAAGAGACTACCATGTCTATGGAACAGGCTCCCCATCCATGTGAAACAGAGTTCCTCCTAACCCAATTCAAGTGCAACTTGGACAATTGGATGGGAAGCCGGAAATACATCCCTGGTTTGGTACCTCTGTCTCTAAGGGACATAGGCAACCTGTAAATGGTTCATCTCCCAGGCCTATGCTTGCACTTATCAAGGGCAGCAGAGATTGTCAGAGATTTGGGATGCATGGCTAGGCTTAAAAAGGCTCTTGTGGTTATTAGTCTAGTAAACACATATGAACCTATGAACCTATGAACAGCTGTCTTATCAATGGAGTAATTTACCTGTAAAGAAGTTTTCCCAAAAGGCACTATAATGCATTTCTTTGCACTGAGGTTTATTTGATGGACTTGGCACCAGTCATTTGTCTGTTTTAGACCCTCTTGCAGGATGTTAGTGTCAAGGGGAGAATTTACGATGGCTCCCAGTTTGCAGCCATCTGTGACCTTGGTGATCCAGAGGTCCTTGCACAAAGTAGATGCCAAACAGGAGTGGGCCTTGTTCAGATTGTTGTGGTACTCCACTGGTGACCTGCCTCTTGGTGGAGGTAGTCTCACCAATCTTGACTTATTGGGTCCTATCTGTGAGTCTGCTGGTAATCCAGTGAGTTGTGCAGGGATTTATGCCTAGTTTGGTGAGTTTGCCCACAATACCTGAATGGTGATTTGTGTCAAATGCATTATCCAGGTTTAGGTAGGCAGTATTCACTGTTTTCTCTTCATCCATTTCCTTTGTTATCTTCTCAAAGAAGTCTATCAGGTTAAGTAGGCATGACCGTCCTTTGGCAAAACCAAACTGTAGCTGATTGTACAGCCATTAGTATTGCACTAGTATGTGTGTGTGTGTGTGTGTGTGTGTGTGTGTGTGTGTGTGTGTGTGTGTGTGTATCTCAGAAGAATACTTCAAAACAAAGGGTTCCTAGTGCATGTAACCTCAATTAGGACAGACAGTTATCACTCACACTTTTTCTTATTGTGATCTGCTGCTTAATCAATGCCTATCCCACTAAATACAATATGGACTGAAATGTAATATTTAATTTGCCAATTATTCCATTACATTGAACAACTCTGAATATGTTAACAAGGTCAAGATAAGTAGCATGCACTGTCAGTTCTTCATTAAATGCTACTGTTACCTTTTCAAATAATGAAATAAGATTCAATAGTCAAGATCTCTACCCAGCAAGCCCATTCTACTCCACATCTAACCAAAACAGGTCCCCTGAATCATTCTAGCCAAGCTCTATTATGACTCCCTTCACAATTTTTCATAGAATACTGGTCAGGCTGATGGGCTTAAAATTGCATGGGTCTGATATGACCCACCCCTCCATTGTGAATTGGTACCACAAGAGGTTTGTCCCCAAAAGCCAAGGATGTGTCCACAATCTTTCATTTTGTTTAATATGATTGGCAGGAGATTAGTTAGTTTTCCAGATTCAGAGTAAGAAACCACAAGCTCCCTGTTCCTATAGAGCTGCAGCAAATGGTACCTTGAGTAGGTAAACTCAGAGACCAGCAAACACAATCCAAAGTATCAAAAACAGCCTCAAAGAAGAACATAAACCTATAAATATCAGGCTTTAATAAAACACAAATAAATATATGATGAGCTTTTAAACATAGTGCTTTTTCAAGTCAAATCTCATCATATATTTATTTGTGTCTTATTAAAGCCTGATATTTAAACCTTCACGTTCTCCTTTGAAGCACTTTCTGGTGCTCTTGCACCAATAGATTCTCAATTCTTAATCTTACTTGCAGCAGGAGTTATGTCCATAGTTACCTAACAGAGTATCTTTTTGTCTCTACTACACACCCTGAACAGTCTGAATAAGGCAAAATATTAAATTAAGGTCCCATCTGCATGAGTTGGTGGTAGCTTAGGTGGATCTTAAAGACCAACAACTGATATCAGAAAAAAAAGAGTACAGGAATTTCCCTGCTTTCCTGGACAAGATTCCCCTGGTCTGTATAAATATCACCCCAAGTCTACCATGAAAAGATGTCCTAGGTAAACACATCTATGTATTTTAATATAAAGATGAAGAGCCTAAATTTGGATGTTCATGACTGAAGAGGTTATTACTGATGCTGTCAGACACTTTTTTTGTTTTTGTTTGGTTGTTTTTTTGTTTGTTTAACAGTTGACCTTAAACACTGCCATATGTTTTCTCTGACTGCTATGTTTTCCCTGTGTGGAGTCAGCTGGGCCCATTTTATCTGATCACACTCTGAATATTGGACAATAGACACAAGAAGCAATCAGTGGCAGAATCTAGGCCTTGGCATGTTCAGCTTCTTCAATTTATTGAGGGTGACTGAATAGGCTATCATACAGCATAGCAGGAAATGGATCCAGCATGTTTCTGCTCACATGTTAAAAGGAAGCAAAAGCCAGTTTTAGTAACACACCACATAAATCTGAGGACCAACTATTAGTTTTGTCACACAGAGAACAGCAATCCAGTGAATGCAAACTCTTTTCCCAACACCTGAAACAACTTGCTGTTTTTTGATGCCTTGATTGTGTAGCCTTTTTCTAATAATTTACAGACTACCATTCTGTTTTGGCATTCGAATGACAGTCCGCCATACCATTTTTTTAAATGTTACAACTCTTCCTCGTTTATAACCATCATACTTAGAATGTAGCAGCAAAAGCTCAAAAGATTAATCACAATTTCAGATCTATACAGCAGCTACTTTTATTTTGAATGCTCAGCTGCATTCAGTTCACTATTTTACAATTTGTACAAACTAGGTATAAAAGACCATAAATAAATGTCATAAGTTATGTGTACCTAGAAACCGAGAAGCCAAAAAAAAACTGAAAGAACAAAATGATCTAAATGTCAAAAGCAAAGGTCTTCCAAATGTATGTATGAGCCAACATATTCTAAGAGTTTCCAATATAAACTAAATTATAATATGCCTCATACATTCTAAATTTTATCCACAGTCCTTGCATATTCCATTACAATAGTTGTAGTGATACAAAAAATAGATGTACTCTTCATTTTCTGTAGCTGGACAAGAATTTAAAACTTACTCACTTCTGGCAATGAAAATGAAAAAGTTGCTCTGACATTGTGTTTAACAGAGAATTGTGTGTATACAGTTATACTACAGATTGCTGTTACCAGATCCATCTTACATCTACTATAGCAGAAGTCCATAAAATGGATCCAAGACAAAGACATTATACATATACTAGCAACTGACTTCCAGGATCTGCCTTTCAGAAGTAATCCTGTGTGACTTCATCCATAATTAAACAGATGGGATCATATCTGGATTTGCTGAGTAACAGTGTCTTTTTTTTGTGTAAAAAGGGAGTGGCCAATAACCTTAATGGGATGTTTGTGGTTTTCATAAACATAGACGTCACAATATCTAATCCTTCAGTGCTTTTTCATGAAATGCAACATCTGATTTTCTACCTTTAGTAGCTGGCATACATGTTTTTTTTTTTTTTTTTTCAGGGAACTCAGTCTCTGCCATTCTCAAACGTCTTTGCATTTTCCACTGGCTCATCGCATTATATTGTTTCTTTAAAAACTCTGCGTGTTTCAACTCATCATGTACATACATCATCAATAACACAGTTTCACTGTTTACAAAACAGTTTAGTATCCAGTATATATAAAGTGAAACATTCAAACAACTGTTCCTTCATAATGGAGCGGATATAATTTTAGAAATTATGCAGACCTCCCATTGGTTAAACACGCACACACACACACACACACACACACACACAAACACACACACACACACACACACGTTGTACACAGAATTAAAGTATGAGAACACAATGTGTAGGCTAACTCTGTTATTCAGCACAACATTCTTGTGAATGCGTTAAAGTCCAGTATTGCATGATTCTTTTGGAATGAATCTCTGTAGAAGTTCTTCAAGGAATATGCTGCCGATACTGTTGCTTTATTCCAAACCACATTTTAACTGGCAGAATGAACCATAGTTTAGAAATTCTTCTGTTTTCCTTCATCTGTAGTGACAAAACTGGTTGACAAAGAGTCCTTTCTGGAGAGAGAAAAAAAGAAAAAGACACAAAAAAATTTAATAGTGAGCCAGAGCTTGAATTTACATATCTCAGAAAGATAGTACATTCCAGGTGACGCACCACTATGGATATTCTTAATGCTTTAAGGAAAGAGAAAACTAGAAAATAGGAAGCGCCTGGTTAACTTAACTAAGTAAAAACATTCATAGAGGCTGTAATTCAGCAATTAAAGAACATCTTATGTGACTGGTTATTTTTTAAGCAGTGAAGTTGACAGAAGTGACTCCATTCGGAGACTCTGAAGAAAGACAGTCCTTAGTATCATACAGCCATTTTGTATCTGTAATATACCAACAGAAAGTAAAAATGTAGTACATTTTGCATATTATAATCTTTAGCTAAAGCTTTATTGCATAACTGCACATAAATGCCAAGACACACACATACGCACATACGCACACACACACAGACACACCTAACACAATTTACAACAAAATAGCCAATTACTGAACACTATAGTATCATAAAACTTACACATATACATGAGTCACACTACATGCATAACAAAGTTACACTTCAATATGAAAATCAAACCACAAGAAAATAAGCTAAGCAAAAAAGCATAAACATAAATTGTCATGTAATGCATGTGTAGCACATATTAATAACATACATCAGTGGTCTACAGTTCTCAAAAACATGCCCATCTGAAACTAAGTATGTACTTGTTACATAAAACAAAGACTGCAGTCACAATTTCTAAACACACATTTTTAATCTGAAGATAATAATATAATAGCCATAGAAGCACAAAATTGCTGAAGCACACCCACTTCAAAGCCTAGAAGCACAACTGAACACAGCCAGCACTACATAAAGAAGCAAACCAGAAAACCAAACACTTTCTGTCCTTCAATTACAATGAAAATAAAATTAACTTAATGTGCAAAACAAACTATTATTTAAAAATAAAAACTAAATGACAAAACCAAACCCTGCACTGAAATATTTGCATAACAATGAACTAAATGAAAACACAGTTGCACATCTTTAGTTAACCTAACAAAGGTCAACTAAAGCACAGTTCATGGAAACTGCATGTTGATAATTTAGTGATGCTACAGTTCATGGAAAGAAAATGTCAATGAAATACAGGGCTCTCTGCCTCTTTCTGTCTTATCTATATGTAGATCTATCTCTCTCTCTCCCTCTCTCTGTATGTATACATTATATATATATATATATGGGTCTCGAGTTTCGGAATCTTGAAATTCATATGGTCGAGACTATATGATTGACTTTCTGAAAACTCAAATCTTTTCAATGGAGATTACGGTACAGTGATGATTGTGGAATTTACCCTTTTCCTCTTTGTACTGCAATCTCGTTGTTGGTATATATAATATGCCCCACATATGGGGTGCAGGGAGGCTTGCCCCCTGCAAAAACAGGAAAAAAGGTAGATATTTCTTGGTTTCCAAAGTTCAAGTTTTCAGAAAGTTGATCATATGGTTTCAACCATATGAATTTCTAATCTCTGAAAACTTGAACTTCTGAATGGGATCTATGTATCTACCCTAAAAATATTTAGAACAGAAAATATTATTAAATACAACTTAAATATTAAAGTTTTTCAAATTAAAATATATTTAGATGTTGCCGCAAACCAGTGGAGAGAGACAGGAAGAAAGCTAAAATGTGTATTTCACTTATATGTTTATGGGTAAAAGGTGTTTCCTCAAAGAGACTGAGCTAGTGGAAATATTGGAACATGTTAGCTGAATGTGGGATACAGTAGGAGTGGATAAAACCTTTGCTATACAAGACATGGCAACGGAATAAAAAAGGAGCTAGCGTTAAGAATCCTATAGTATTAATACAGTCAGAAACTCAAACACTCCTTGGCTGTTGTAGTTTGGTAGCTTGTATAGTTTTATATGTCAGAGTATGCTAGTATACATGTTCCTATCCGATTTTACTTATTTTATGTCAGACTATGCTAGTATACATGTTCCTATCTGATTTTACTTACAGAGTATGCTAGTATACATGTTTCTGTCCAATTTTGCTTACAGAGTATGCTAGTATGCATGTTCCTATCCGATTTTACTTATTTTATGTCAGACTATGCTAGTATACATGTTCCTATCCAATTTTACTTACAGAGTATGCTAGTATGCATGTTCCTATCCAATTGTACTTACAGAGTATGCTAGTATGCATGTTCCTGTCTGATTTTACTTATTTTATGTCAGATTATGCTAGTATACATGTACCTATCCGATTGTACTTACTTTCCTTTTCTATGATATATGTTTGAAATAGGGTCACTCTTATAGCTCATCTAGTCTCAGCTTCTTAGCTCCCCACTACCCACTAGGGGAGCAGCTCTGACTAGTGGCTATCTAGAGAGGGACATACCTCTTACAGCAAGAAATATGGACAGAGTCTAAAATAATAGTGGGACAAAGGCCCAAAAATATGGACAGATTTCAAATACTGTTCTTAAAAACTTAGAAAGTTGGTAGAATCATATGATTTGTGTTAAAGGGCATTTTCCAAAGGATATGAAATCTGAAACTGAAATATATGTCATTATTTATTTATCGAACATTTGTTGACTGGGAAAGTCTGAATAGGACAGAGCCTATTTTTAGAGCAGGCTCAGGGAGAAAACCTCCAGACACATGTCTTTGGAACATGGGAGGAAACCGGAGTAACCAGAGGAAGTCCATTCAAGCAAATTATTTAGTGACTTCAATCTTCAGTGATTTTCCAGAAAACCAAATTTTTTTGAGGAACAGACCAAAAATCTGGGCAGCTGAAAGCTATGTGGGAGGGGGGGGGGGGGTGAGCATCAGGGAAAGTGACTCAACAACACATCACTCTACTGGTATTTGTCAAAATGTTGCCTGATCACTTACCTCTTACAATTTAACAGCAGATGCATTAACAGCCCTCACAGAAAGTTTTATCTGGACAAGAAAACAAAAAAGATAAGGAAGCATTTTGGAAACAGCTAAACTGCTGTTATGTTGTCTCGGGTGCATGCCTCTCAATTGCCTAGATTTTCTGAGTGTTCAGATTTTTGCTTTATCTTTTTGGTTTGTTCCTCATAAAATGTGTGTTTTTATAGCAAATCACTGAGGACTGAAGTTACTAAACAAGGGCATACATTTGAGCTTCATAATTTATACTTCATATCCTTCAGAAATGCATACTAACACAAATCATGTTATTCTGGCAACTTTCTAAGTTTGTAAGAGCAATAATTAAAATCTGTCCCTATTTTTGGGACATTGACTATCATTATTTTATACTGACATATACTCAGATGTTGTTCCTAAACTGCATTATTGCTGCCCTACAATGCTAGTATTCTAAATAGCAATTTTCTTGGTCACAGAATCATAGGACTTACATGACAAGTAAATTGTGAGTTCATTTGTGTCATACTGATAACCAGCCTCATGATGTACCTCCCACTTGCAAAAGGGCAAAGCAGCTCAGGGCTGAGACGAATTTCCAGATGCACACCAATCATCAAGTTTGTCTTGAAGGATGCAAGGGTGTCACTATATTTAACATGCAAAGGCAATTTATTCTAGAGATGGGGTAAACATCTCCCCAAGTGTTTTTTATCTGTTGGTGACTCATATTCTTAGTTCTATTGTTTGTGGAGCAGTTTTTCTTGTAGAAATGGAAGCAGTCAAGCTGGGGTGGCTCCTTAATGGTACAGAATGCAAAATGTAGATCTTCACATAGCCTATAAGAGAGCAAGTATAGAGAAAGGGCTTCAATCCTGTCTTTCTCATACAGGTTTAAAATGTCTGTCAAAACAAATTTTCCCATCTCTGCTGAATTCTGTAACCACCAGAGCTATATGAACACCCAGTTTATCACCACCACCATCTACTTGTTGAGTTGCAGGTATTAAGCTGCATTTGCTAGATCTGCCTATTAAGACCATGCATACTTTATACACAAGGAAGTCAACACAAGGAAAGTGAGTGCCCTATTCAGGGCCACACAGACTGTAAGTAGCCGCTAATGGGGTTCAACTAACAAATGTCAAACTGCACAACCCAGTTTGTTAGTCAGTGGGTTATAGTGCTAGCATGTTCATCTGCAGAAACCAAAAGAATGCTTTGATCAGTTATGTTTTTACACTATACAGCAGTGTTTACAAAATTTGGGGTATTAAAATGTAATATGAGATATTGGCTGCCTTGCTTACTGTGCTTTCTTATTTGTTTTTTAATTTAATTTTCTACAGACATTTAATATTTTATATTACTGACTTCCTAGCTATTTAATTTTATGATTCACTTTTGACTGCTTCACATATCTGAATCTACTCATATATAAAGGTGTACCCAGGGAGCTGATCTATTTTTTTTTTTCTGAACAGCACTCACAAAGATTACAGCTTTCAGAATTCAGAGTGATGAGACCTGTCTAAACTAACATCTCTAACAAGGACAAACAATATTCTAGAAAACACTCCTTCACTCCTTTTTGTGGTTGTAGAAGGCAGCAGTGGAACATATATGGAGAGAAGTCAGAGAATTCCTAAACAAAATGCTCAGTCTCTTAAATATCATGTATGTGTGTACAGTCCATACTACGGACTAGAATTATTCATGGCTATAAAACATGATCACTGTCCTCCACACACAGTGATAACATCTTTGATACACATACTTCAAGATGTTTTGTACTACCCACACAATGCCACCATGGGTAGCCACTGCCTTATGTTCTCATGTGGTTTATGCAGTAGATACTTTTAGGGACATGATATGGGCACTAGAATTTTAAACCAATTGTATATGCAGGTTACATATGCATGATACATTTTGCAGGGGGGTACTGTGTCATCCAATGCACCTTGCTAAACCTATTTCTGTGATATCCAGTGGCTCATCCACTGCACCTTGCTAAACCTATTTCTGTGATATCCAGTGGCTCATCCAATACACCTTGCTAAACCTATTTCTGTGATATCCAGTGGCAAAACAAGTCTCCACTGTCTCACATGGTCATGTCCAGTATAGATCCAATCAGATTTTTGACTTACTGGTAATGACTTCTGAGACTGAGTGAGTTACAGTTATGCAGTTTTGTGTGGGGGGATCCATTGGTAATTGGGCTGCTACTGGTGGGAGATTTGTGTTGTGTCTGACTTGGGATGGTAGAAGCTATGGCTGTGTTTCAGCAATTATTTGCACGGTACGCACATGCAGCAGCTTCTTTGCAGTAATGCATTTTATTACATTCAGTTTATTTTTTGTATATCATGCATATGGTGTTACTTACTCATACAAAGCTTAACATAAAGAAGTTTTAGTTTGACTAGGGGATGGCTTTATTTAATGTGTCCTTAATCATCACCTAGAGACACACATGCTTAGGCTAGAGGAGAGGCATTTATGCATTATTATATACTTTTATGAATAGGGGCTGGGCTTCTTGACCTGCTTTGCATATCATACAATGAACATAGTGGATTTCTAGTACCCACCTACTCACTGGTAGGTACCCCATTTCAGCACTGACACAGTGAATTGTGCTGGGCTGTAATATTTATTCCCCTGCTTATCAACTCTGTACATCTACAAATCATGCTTACAGACACCATATAACATTTGGAGATACTTGTGCTTTTTATGTAGCTGGTATAAGGTAGTGCAACGAGGTTTGAGAACAAAGCCAAAAATTCTGGCTACAAACCAGCCCTATGCTTTCTTTCTTCCCTGATACTTGTCTAATGAGCTACTCTCAAAATTCACTGATCTTATATGTTAAAAACACCCATGCCCTTCTTGAATATACTTGTCTTGTTATGTAGTTAGGTTTCTTTTTCCTAGAGGCCTCTTGTAAAAACAGCATTCCTCTTCTTCTCAATGCCTATGTAGTTAAATCACTTTATTCTGACAGGTCGGTTAAGCATGGTACAGAAGCTGCTCCCTTCTCTTACATATTATTCATGCCATTGAGGTATTTAAATCATTTTGTTTTCCCATGCTAAAGAAGCAGTGTATAAAAACTAACTTCCTCTGCTTTGAGGCTGGGGATACAGGCATTGCCTCTCTCTCTCAGGACTGCCTCTACATTTTGTTTCCCTAAAACACTGCCTCCAGAAGTCTGAAGTCTTCACAGTGGCCCTTAACGTATAACCCATATTTGTAAACAAATCTTCCCACTTTCTGTGCGTAATAATACATTCGTATTCATCGTTGTCGAAAACTACCTCAGTTTGTTGCCATGATGCATTACCTACCATGTTTTAAATTCTGAGGCAAGACTGCCTTAAGAAACTTGCAGTTCACTGGGGTAACTTGCATCTCATGTACATTACTTAACCACACAATTGCACACTATCATACATTTACATACTTGTCCATTTTCTTTCCTCAGATGTCTGCCTGCCTCTGCATTTCCCCTCCCCCCTACTCCTCCACAAACAATATATCCCCATTACATGTCTTGCCATAATTATGGACATTACCAGAAAATTTACTTTCACATTCTTTTTAAAATCTGCATTTTTCTTCATTTGCAAAATGTATATATAATTTGGAAACAGTATTGCTAGGATTAAGAGCAATTAGTTAATTAAACAACCTTGTAAGGACAGTTAACAGTTTCATTGAAGAATCTTGTTTATTTTGATATGAGCATGGAAAATGCAGACATGACATGTCAATGGGTAACATTATATCTGAATCACTTTCAATGATTTAGAGAAAGTAGTTGCACTGGACATGTGGGTTTGACAGACTGGCAGGTTTATGCTCAGTGTGATTGATTTATACCACCTGGCAAGGAAATGCACATTGTGTTATTATTACCAAGTTCAGTTCTCAATGTGATTTAGACCAATCTCTTTTACTGGCATGCTGACAATTACAGGGAAAAAGCATCTCTACTTTCCTTCAGTTATCGAGTGTGATCTTTAACAGAAACCACTGTCAGACCAGCTAAATTAATGTTTCATTTCTTTTTGTAGAGGTTTAGTACAGTGAATTACTTCATGGTGCACTATTCCCTGTCTTTAACTTTGAATTGCTCTTACAGGAAAAGAGAAACAAATCAGACATAACTCCTGTTTTCTCTTAAGTTTTTTTTTTTTTTTGTTAGTGTTATGCAATAATCTGAAAACTAGCTATTATAGTGTGTTCCACAATCACATGACTCAAGGTGATGTTTATTCCTGCCTAGTACATGCATGGGAAAAGCATAATCTGTGGGAATTCCAGTGGGTTTTAAATCAGATATTGAAAATACCTTTTTGGTAAAACTCTTAATTTACTTTTATATTTTTAAGAGTATAGCATTACTTTTACCAATAACAATTAATTTCTGTACAAGTCCTTTCAGAATGTTATTAATCTGGTCACTCGTTTTTACAGTGTCTGGACATTTTGTTGATTAATCAAAATATTAACTTCTTGAAGGAAGATGTAGACAGACTATGGATATGCTGCACTGTTGAAATACAGAATAGTCAGTCTTGTAAAACAGGCGTATCAGCCTAGTCAAAAACAAACAGACAGGAAGATAGATAGGCTTGTAGTTTGATGGGTTCTTTCTAAGTTGATGGCCAAGGACATCCAGTACTCATGGGACACTAATAATGTCCCTCATTACATAAATTTTCCACACATATCCATGGTGAAAATTACCCACACTTGTTTTAAAGATTGCTAGGGAAGTACTCGGCCTTGTAGCCTGTTGCAGAAACAGGAAATATGTCATGTTAGCTACCTCTTGCTTCATCTAGTGTAATTGATATGATAGTATAGGTCTTGGTCTCTAGCGAAGGTGTTTGCTTTACCACCGGCTTTATTTAGGTGAAGGAGTTCAAAGAATGCTGGGTCATTCATAGCATGGAAGGTTCAGGACACTTCAACCCACAGGACACTTGAGTAGAGGGACAGGGTTTTTAATCTATCAGAGTAGCTATTGGTAATTTGACCCGAGATACTTTTTGTGAGGAAACATTGAGATCTCTCATAACAGCTTAGGTGCTTAGTGAGGCACATGCCAATGTGGCATTGTGTTAAATGACGGGTCTGGTAATGGTGGAGTAATGTGAGACTACAACTTCTTTGTACATTGATGAGATAAAACAAAGGAAACTTGTGCAAGGTAGCTAGTTTTTTTAATCATCAGAAAGACACAGTGGTCAACGGAGAGTCTGTTATCAAAAAAAGAACCTGAGTACATAAATCTAGTTAGAAAGAAAGACAGATACAAAGCTATACAGATTAGCAGATATAGATGGTTACACAGAGAGATATTTAGATGAACAGAGCGAGAGACAGACAGACAAGTAAAATATGATTTGTAACTTGTCAGGACAGATGAGTGAGTATCATGTAAGGTGACAGCTGATTTCACAACTCTGACAATAAAGACATTTCTAAATGTTCAACACTGTCTAATTATATTGTAAAATATGTCTGGTGCTCCAAACCATTTTGATACCATGTGAAAACTGTAATGCTAGAGGTCATACCTTTGACTTTCCTCACATAACTTATTTAATAAATCTCATGGTTTACAGACACTACACACCATATTACAGTTTATGTACATGTCATACATCTGCCACTTAGTGCTGTCACCCTGCATAACCTTCCACTACTAAGTACAGAAGTGAGGCTCCAGGCTAGCATCAGGTAAAGTACCAAATCTGTCCTGTTTCTGCAGCCAAGTACCTCATACTAATTGTAAAGCAGTCTGCATAAATATATGTGAAGGACTGTGTTGCCCATCTAGGTTACTTCCTATGCTTGGCATTGCTACCACAGAGTTTGACAGATACAGAAGAAATCAGGCATGAGAATGTTCATAGATACCTGCAAAGTGGTCTGATACACAAAAAATGACTGCCTGAGATTAGGTGACCATGGATAACCTTAAATACAGAGCCTAGACCATGGATAACCTTAAATACAGAGCCTAGAATGTTATTTACATTCAGTCTTAAGTGACACACTGAGATTTTTTTAAGGTAAACTGGTGAGAGCAAAGGACAAGTACAGATGGCTGCATTACCTAGATAATAAAATCTGATGTTGCACTTGAATTTTACATCTGAAAATATATATCATGAAACAAATGTGTGTATTGTTTAAATACTCAGTCTCAGTCATAATTATGAGATTTCAAAAGACCTGATTTGAGTGATATACTGAATCATTTGATTATTGTAATATAACATAAAGCTTACCAAACAAAACATTCAGTAACTGCATGGACATCTCTGTGTATGTGAGCATGTGTATTTTTCTCAGCATGTGCATATGCACATACATGTATGTGTGTGTCTCTGAGTGAGTCAGTGTACCTTACACAGAGTGTGTACATGCATGTATGTCTGTGCATGTGAATTTGCCAGACAGAGAGGGAGAGTGTGACCAAGTATTTATAACCATCCCACTGCTAAGAAGAGGGCAGCAAACAATGTGGGCTTGTTTAAAAATAAATTAAGTTTTCTTCATAAACAGAGTCAGTCAAGATCATTTGGCTCTAGTGATAAAACATCACAATATGCAGCTGAACTATTAAGGTTTATTAAACTAGCACAGATATTATAAAAGAACATTTTTTTTTCCTTTATAACATTTATGCTGACCAGCAAAATGAAATACATCACCTTTCTGTCTGGATTTTCAATACAAAGTAAACATTTACTATTTTTCAGTGCTAGCATTACTGCCACAGAATTATTACTAACAAAAATCCAGCAAACATTCTTTTTTTTTATTAATGTATGTTCCATTGAATTACCAGTCAATTAATGTACAAACAAAAAAAATCTTGAATTACTTAAATGCTTACCATCTAAATACAAAATTGTGACTTCTCCACTTTCAATATGAAAAAGATTTTTTTTCAGAGTTTATCAGTCAATGTTTCCCAGCCATTTCTACTTCTTTTTTCTGATTATTTTGTCTGGAAATTCCATGCTAGAATGAGAGAGACGGAGTTCTTTCAATGCGGTCTGTAGAAGTTACCAGATGTCTTTAATACACAGGCATGTGTTCCACTCTCAAATCCTGTAAACAGTAATCCACAAGGCAGTCTGTTCAATCTCAAAGGAGAGGCAAACTCAGCAATTAAAAGTTCTCATAAGCCTATGACAGTCTCATAATGGCTCCTTTGTCAAAGTTGCATTGCACTGCATGCAGGGAGTAACTCAACTGGAATGTCTTGGGGAGATGCCTTGTTCCAGCTGCACCTCCATGGTTTATCTCACAAATAAACAATATTTTCATTGACTCCTTTTCAAAGAAGTCTTTGTGAGCACAGTGTCTGTCAGCACTAAGAGGATAGATAGATCTGTATACATTTGTTTTCACTTTTAGGAATTACAGATCTATTTCAAGGCAGGTCATTTTTAAGTTTTATTAGATCCACTTTCCTCCTGGGTTATGGTGACAATGAGCCCTAAGGCTTACCAGTTAGTAGGCCAAGCAGCACTGCAGACAACACATGTTTATATCAAAGGGCAAGGATGAAGTAAAAAAAAGTGCAGTTCTTCAATTAAAGTGCATGGATGAGGTAAACTAAGTTTTAAGAGTTTGTTTTTTTCAGTTTTGTTTCAGACAGGAACCATCCTGCCTTGCATCTGTTGCATTTGGGACAACATTCCCTGGACACTATTCAGAATAGTGTTCTGATGTGAAGCAGCTGTTACTCCAATTCTTGTTAAATCACTAGAAAAAAAAAGAGAAAGCATGATGCCAAATGAAATACTGTAGTGAAATGTATAAGTTAAACTATTAATAAAAATCATAATTAAATGTTTCAGATATTGAACATAGCACTAATGAAGCAAATATTTTTACACAGCACTCATAAAGCAAATATTTTTGCAACATCCAGAGAAGAGTTACTCAAAAATAAGGCAGAATGCAATGACTTTGCTTCAGTTGCAGTAAGTTTCTTCAGTAATTCTTACCTTAGATAATAGCAAAGTAACATCTATAACTGGTACTTGCCAAGCACAATGGACAAAGCTATCACTAAGTAAATAATTGCTTACTCTTGGGTCATGTGCAAGACAGCCTCCAACATGGTGTAACCAGCAGCGGTGAAGTTATCCTTATATCTTTCCATTTTGATAACCTGGAGCCAGTCTCCAACAGAAGACACTGTAGAACATTCAGGGGAGCTGGGGTCCATCAAAGCTGTATTGTGCCTGTAAAAGAATGGATTAACTGTTACTTTTTGTCATATACTGTAATGTATTACTTTATTTTCAAATAAATAAAAATACCAAAAGATCTGGTATCTCGTAAATTAAATATATACTTGTGACACTGAGTCCATGGCATATTTTTTTTTATTTCATTTAATTTTTTTTATTTAAGTTGGTTGTGATCTGATACTTAGATCCTTTTCAGCCATGAGCAAGGCCAAAAGGGCAAGGGGAAATACAATATATACAGACTTCTAGCCAGTTATATTTTCAGGAAGTAAGAGGAAATCAGAATACTGGAAGAAACCACACTCAGATTAGGGAAGAACATTCAAACTCCACGCAGACAATGACTGGAAATTTAGGATTGAATCCTGACCCTGAAGCTGTGAGACAGAATTCCTACAACTGAACCACTATGCCATTTCACATCTGCCCTTACATTTTTGCAAAGGATCAAAGTGTCTCCAAAAACCTTTGTTAGGCATCTATTGTGCTTGAACTTATCTGTGGCACTGGAGCTCACATCTCTATTTATGTACTCTGCAATGGCTGCATTGGCCTTTCAGTTAAATGCATGCACCCTGCAATGGTTGCACTGGCCTTGAGTAAAAATATATACACTCTGCAATGGCTATATTGTCTTTTCAGTGAAACAGAGATTATTGAAAATGTTTCTAATATGTCCAGCTGTAGTTCTCCATTCAGTACCCTATGTGCCATCAGCTCCTGCTAACTCTTATCCCTGTATGTTAACTTTACTGAATTTATTTATTTTAATTTACTGATATTTGTTTACCACTAAAGTCCAAGTAAATAATTTTAGCTGTTTTCGGTTGAGACCTGTAGAGAAAAGCTCATCAAATAAAAGAGAAGAAAATGACTTTAGGAGTTTGAATATCTGTGTCATATTACTGCCCATCTCTCATTAGGGCAAAAAGGCATGCATGGACAGGTCCTGAGCAATCTGCAAGATATACAACCATTTAATAAATATGGCTTTGAAATTGTTGTGTTGTGATACAACAATTCCTCTTTTATTGTACTTTTCCAGACTTTTACAGCACTTTCTCAAATATAAAACAACCTTACAGCCCTTGTTTCACAACTTGAAGTAGTCACTAGTAAAATATAATGGTCAAAAGGTTAAATTCAGTCTTATACAAGACTATTAAATGGGTTGTATCATTCTTGCAACTTACGTTACTAAGGACAAACGACCAGGCGGGTCTCAGATCATGTCCAAGAACACATTACAGATATTGAATATTCCTTTTCCACTAGCCTGGTAGCATTACATTCTACTTAAGTATGCTCTACAGCTTTGCTTTGAAGTGTATTTAAATGTTGCAGGTATGCTGTTATAAAAAGTTAAGTTTATTTGTAATACTCTTCAGCCAAATAAATCTAAGAAAAAATGCAACATGCAATATCTGCTATAATGTTTATTAAGGAAATGTTTGAAATATTTAGTAAGCATAAGAATTTCATTGATTATATGTTAATTAAACCTTCAAGTTCAATGTTTTCCCCTTTTTGGACAAATGTATTTCATTGGTCTGTTTATGTTCTGTTTTGTACCTTGAAGGCTGTCAAGCTGAATCACCATTATGCTGTTTTGTTTGGTTATTAAAAAAGGTGTATTTTACTTGAACTGAAGCTTTTATGGATTATATTATTTAAGGGAAAGGGTGTAGCATTGACAGCTTTTTTTTTGGGGGGGGGGTCTTCAAGCAATTGCCACTGCCTACAACAGAGATCCTGTATAAAAAAAACTACATTGATACTTAATTTACTTATCAATACTTGATTTTTGCTTTCTTTTTATGAGAGAAGCCATGTGCTGTGGAAACTGCGGCAACCAGGCAGAACATTGACTGTGGATGCCAGAATGGTGTTTGTGTAACAGAACTATATTCAGAGCCAACTTTACGCAACTGCTTTTGTTCTGCTGGTCAAATGAGGAAATGCAAACTTAAAGGACTCTGCTGCATTAAAATGACTTTTGAAATGGGAAAGTGTTAATATTTGCAATCTTGATGACTTTGGTGAGAAAATAGATGATCTGCCACTAAGACTGACATAATTAAATTTGGAACAAACAGAAAGATCTGCCAGTTCACATGAATGATTATGATTATAACCGGCTAAGGATCTTCTTCCAACATTATAGGGTTTGAAACTCTCAGCAACCATTTGCCTCCTGTGTTGCTGTAAGCAAGTCACTTCAAGGGAGACTGCTCTATGGCAATGAACCAATTGGACTAGGGTCATCATAGGTCTCCAGAACGACACAAGTGTAATCGGTAAACTGGGTTATGGTCATCATTGGTTTCCTGAACCACATGGGAAATAAGTAGCTATGAATCTATGTACTGGACATTTAAGGGAAATTAGGAACTTGTGAATAATAACATATCAAACAGAACAAGTCAATAAACAAACATAATTTTATTAATGTCCTATTTGGGGGTGAATACATTTTCAAATAAGATCAAGTGTTTCCAACTGGTGAGGTTTATCCACACATAGAATGGCTACAACTACACTTTGCTGGAACAGAAATCACAAGGCACAAAATATACTATGCCCAAAATATACTGTCAGATATTTTACCAGCCGACAAGGAACATAAAACTATGCTAAAGTGATAGAAACATTTCATTGCATTTGAAACAATGGCTTTCAAATAGTCCCAACATTATTTTTTAAGAAAAAAATAAAATAGTTCTACCTTAAATGATCATAAAGAAATCCATGTGCAGGCTTCCCACCTTATTTTGGGTTTAAAAAAATCAAACTAGATATTCTCTTTGTTCCTGCTGATTGTCCTTACATAGAAAATACATGAATGGCAGCTGGGTCAGCCAATAACAAAAAATAGGAGAGAACTGCTATCACCCTCATTAGGCCAATCATCGAGTACAATGCATCATTTGGCATGTACCTCACTAAACACCTGCAACAACTGGAGAGGCCACAAAAGTACCTCACAAAGAGGATCCTAGGCCTTAAACACTTGTCCTATATGAACAGACTCAAAAAACTACAACTATTCTCTGTCTCATATCGCCTATTAGAGGCGATCTCTGCTTGACTTACAAAGCCATGTCTGACCCAGCTCTGTTAGAAATGCTTCATCTAAAGGAATCCCAATCCCTCCACAAAACATGTTCCAGAGACGTCAACCTCATTACCTCAATCAACAGAACATGCTGGAGGGACAGGTTAATAACCCAGAGACTGCCCATGCTCTGGAATAGACTTCCCATATATGTCAAGCAGAGCACCTCACTGGCCCTCTTCAGGAGAAATCTTGAGTGGATGGGAAATAGAAATTTACCTCAGGGATCGCTCCAGTGGCTCTACTCAATAGAGACACTAGGAACTAAAGTCAGGTGGCACAATGCCAGGGTAATCATATGGGCTAGGCTTGTAAAGGCTCCAGGGCCATTAGCCTAGTACACACCTATGAACCTGTGAACCAGTGGGAGGGAGTCAGAGATTTTTGGGAGCTGAAGGGTGGTAATTCATATGCTAACCCAGACATATATTAAGGAAATCATATCAAAGATCTATCAAATCAAAATTCCAAGGCTTGACTGGCCAGCTAGGAGAGAACTGTACTTTAAACAGATTAGTCTAGGTGGAAGGATTATTCTGCCTTTATCAATAAACAGATGTCAAAAGGCCAACAGGTAGGAATTCTTCTGATTTTTCTTGTGGGTTTTTGTACAGGATGGCAGCCAAGGAATATTTTTTCACTTAATTTTCTTTTTGAGAAAATATTGCCTGGGGCCTAGTTATTAGATCTACTTACTGTGCAAGCATCAGCCCCATACTTGTGGTGAATGGTCAGTTCAACCTAAACATGGCTTCTTTATAACATACAGAGAAGTTAACAAACAAAAGTGTGTTGCCCTAGTCATTCCAGATTTAGTACCCCTGAAACTATTCAGAATGGGAGGTAGATGTACAGAATGAAGCAGTTGGTGGCATCACATACACTGTCCTGAATGTCAGGGCTTTTTGTTATGACTTAACTAGGTGTTAGTGTTACATGCATCTCTGCAAATACAATGAATTAGTTCCACACCTCTCTTTTTTGCTGAGCATCTATGAAAACACAATGAGCCATTGTAAAAATTGCAGAAGACAATTAGCTTCCAACAATTAGTCCAGTTTGCAAATGGTAGTCATTGTCCAATAAAATCAGAAGTACAATGTCAAAGCTTCATAACAGTAATAATATTTAGATGTAGGTACATCAATTGCAGCTTAAAATACTGAAAAGCTATAAAACAAAATGTTATTTCAAATCTGTAAACATGCTACATGTTCTGTATTTTAAGAGAGTAGGTGATAATGCCTGGGATTCAGAAAAAAACACCCCTGAACTTTTATAAGCTGCAGACATCAAACTTTGCAGTATATGCAAACACAAGTGTTATTAAGAAACATGTTTAGATGTAATAAGAAAGTGATAACCAAAAGCAGGGACCAATGGTGCAAAAACAACAAAGAAACGGAAGAAGGCACCACCAACCTTATCAGCTAATTTGTATTTCTTTGAATTGGGTTTAATTGCTTCCAGTTATAAATAGCACTTTTTTGTGGAAATTACAAGTGGTGGCTCATGCATTGCATCAGCACTGCTAGATCTCCATTGCTCTGGCATGTACTTCACATTCACACACACACACACACACACACACACACACACACACACACACACACACACACACACACACACACACACACACACACACACCATAACACTCTCCCACTGTATCACATCATACCTCTCAACCTTTTACAGCAAGAAAGCTAGACAAAGCCATAAATAAAAGCTTGACAAAGGCCCAAAATAGGAACACTTTTTAAATATTGCTTTTGAAAACTTACGTCTGTCATAATTTTTTTAACTTTAATCTTTAATGATTTGCCACTAATTTTTTCCGAAAACCAAAATTTTATGAAAAATGGACCAAAAATATGAGTCAAAAATCTGTACAGTTGAGTACAGTTGAGAGGATGGACACCATCACTCACACATACACACACATTCATACATATACACAGGCACACACTCTTCCACAGGCATCCCCTCTCTCTCACACACACACGCACACACACACACACACACACACACACACACACACACACACACACACACACACACACACACACACACACACACACACACACACACACATTGTATATGACCCTCCAATACATAGCACTCCCATACACTTGTGTAGGTATGCAACACACACACACACACACACACACACACACACACACAGACACACACACACACACACACACACACACACACAGACACACACACCTCCCCACCACCACCAAACCTACTCCACTAAACCTCCTGATACTTACCTGCAACATCATCTCTCTCGCTGAGTATAATGGGAGACAACAAACATAGCCAAAATGTGGTTAACACTCCTGACCATGCTATGTTATATCACTTCCTGGGGGTGAGTACATGGCCAATTAGCACACCCTTCTTCCCTGGAATGTCTCATTACCATGTAGCACAGTCATGGAGATGGCCCAACACATTGACTCTACTGAGTCTCTCTCTGAATCAGAAAGGGCATCCACCACTGGTTGCTTGCCTATGTTAGGGATTACTAGTGGTGCTAGCTCTTTCTGTATCCCAGGCAGTATTTATCTAAGAGCATTAAGTTGCATGCAAATGCCATTAATACTGGGAGGGGGGGAAGCAAAACTAAACTAAAATAATGACTTATGTTGGAACTTCAGATATCTAACAGCAAGGTAATTAAGAATAATACCCAATAATACCTAATAAATACAACTAAGTTGTTAATACATTCAAGAAGTTGTGTGTATAAATTATCACGTCACATCTTTAATGTATAATATAATAGGATATTATTCAGGTGCTCTAGTCTTTCTTCTTGTGACTTTTGCTGAGACATTTCATATCAGTAAATAGTAAGAAAAAGCATGGTATATTCAGGAACAAGTGGCAACTTGCTGAAATTAACTGATGTGGCAGGTGCCTATAGGCTATCAAATATCCTACCAAGTGAAAAGCAGTATACAAATGATTGAAGAGAGTGAGGGACAGACTTTAACATTGCCACCACACAGAAAAGCAGATGTTGAAAATATGTTTTATTTTTTTTTAGGAGCATTACTCTGGGAGTCGGTATTCAGAAAGTCTCTGATTGTGCAGCTCTCGTGCACCATCCCAAATGGAAACAAGACTACAAAAATGCATGCTGTGCCTCCAAGGTGCACCCTGTGAATAGCTGCACTGATCCATTCTTCAGGGTTATCACATCCTGGAACACAAAATCTTCAGAGTTCGGCATTCAGAAAGCAAGCTTTGGAGGATTACACTGTCTATGGGTATTACGATGCTGGGCAAAAAAAGAAATCAATGCTAACTAAAGGAACAATCATTATCTTATGTTATGGGGTGTGGGATATTCGCTACCAAAAACTGTCATACAGTATTTACACCACTGCGTTTTGTAGGTTAAAATACCTTAAAGCAATTCCAAAGCTATCATAAGCTTAGCAGATTTGTAAATCTGTGTAAAGGACAGAAACAGCTGAGACACAATGTACGGCCAAGTTAAAACACAAGGTCTGAACTTAATATTATGTAAGTCTTTAGAAGCAGGGCTTACTAACTGATGTTCTGTTACCATAATTATCATTCAGCATCACATTGTCATCTTCTTTCAAGGTTATTTTAGTACAATTTATGTTTATAGGTGTCCACATAATTCATTAAGCTGTAAAGAGAGATACTTCTACAAAATTCTATGGGGAAGGTAGGTGAAAGAAAAAAAAATCTGTAAAACAAATTCGAGGGCATCCATCTCAACCTCTTGGAAAAAGAAATCGGAACAATCCCTAAAATAATAGGTAGGAGACTGAAGCCCGAAAATAGGGAAAGATTTCAAACATTGTTCTTATAAACTTAGAAAGTTGCTAGAATAACAGGATTGTTGTTAGAATGTATTTTCTGAATGATATGAAGTCTGAAACAAAAATGTATATCATTACTTAGTAACTTCAATCCTCAATGATTTGATAAAAAAAACCCAGAAATTTTATGAAGACAGACTAAAGTTATGAGGCAAAACTCTGGACACTCAAAATCTAGACAGTTGAGAAGTATTTACAAGATTAATGTGTTATCTCTGGTTGGTATCATCACCGTTTCCCCTACGCCCTCAGTCAGAACATACCATAGAAATAAAACATAATGTCCGAGTGTTCTGTAGCTGTTTAATGTTTTAAATAAATAGCAAGCTTACAAAATAAGCAAGCTTACAAAATACCTTTTAAGTACTTCATCCTCTAGTTAAGGAGGTAGACATAGAAATTGTGCAGTGTATGTCAATAAAACCTCTCAGCAAAGCAGTCTGTGGAATGATCATCAGATTTCTGGCCTCAGAATTTAGCAGCCAAAAAAAATAAAAAATGATGTGCCTTAAGGGGAGTATAAAATTATATCACTGAGTTGCTGAGCTTCTAACCTGGAACTCTCATGGCCGATTCTCTTCAAACTGTTGGGATTACGGATGAGTTTATCCAGCATGTTAACAATCTGTCCAAACTTAGGCCTGTCACTGCGTTCCTTCTGCCAGCAATCAAGCATCAGCTGATGAAGAGGCAAGGGGCAGTCCATAGGTGAGGGCAAGCGATAGCCTTCTTCAATGGCCTTAATTACCTAAAAGCAAAGGCACAGAGAAGTCAAAAAACTTAGCATCTGCTCATGACAAGGTCATGTTTTGAACATAATGTACAACATTTGGTCTAACAGAAAGTCAAATAATATCACAAAATACTTACATCTTGATTTGACATATCCCAGTAAGGTCGTTCGCCATAGGACATCACTTCCCACATAACAATTCCATAGCTCCATACATCACTGGCAGAGGTAAATTTCCGGTAAGCAATTGCTTCTGGAGCTGTCCATCTGATGGGAATTTTACCCCCCTTTGAAAGAAAGATATATCAATTAGTCTCAGTGCAGCAAAAACCTCAGTGGTCCTGTTTGATTAATAAAAATAATTTTTACTCTTCACTGAAAAAATATTGTAATATCATAACAAGCACCGTCCATAAGATGAGTCTGCATTTTTAATTGAAAATCTTGAAATAATAGCATATAAACTGCATATCATGTTTCAGACAGAAGAATAGCTGGATGTTATAAAACATGACTCACTGTATTTTTAGCCTGTTTTCAGCATAACCAGACAGTCATTAGGAGATGGATTTACTCTTCGATATGTTATCATAATCAACCTATATCATTAAGTGCCACATTACCATCTTGTTTCAAGCTTATTTTAGCACATTTTGTGTTTGTAGGTGTCTACATAATTCACTGAGCTTTAAACCCTGTGTTGTAGTTGTGTATTAAGTTACAATGGAATGCTTTTGTCAGCTTTTGTGAAATATGTGGCGCTCCTCTCTAGGCTGTTTGTTGTTCTCTGCATTCTTCCTTTGGAATATTTTTGTCAGGGAAGAGATCAATGTTTTTTTTCATTGCTATGCTCCTAACATATAGCTCTCTCTCTCTCTCTCCTTCACTTTATATGCCATAGATTGACTTGAAAACAGCATGGAATGCATCAAGCACTAACAGTAACCATAGCCGGCCTTAGGTGTAGGCCAACCACGCGGTTGCCTAGGGTGCCACTCCTAGCAGTGGTGCTTTTCCAGCAAACTGGATGATGTAAATAAATCAGCATGGGGGCACCAGGTGGTGTGTGTGGGGTGGGGGGCTGTGGAGCCCTTTTGCACAGTGCATTACTTGACCTAAGGCCGATCCTGACAGTATTCAATTAAATCTTAACACTTCAGAGACTGTCACCATGACAATACAATCCCATTTTTTTGGATTCTAGAGCTTTATGCACCCTAATATCATTTATGATAGTGGCAAGCTAGAATCCATGTCAAAGATACATAGTCTAGAGTAATCCTTGATGACAGATGTACAAGGAATTAGCAGGTGTTGGCCTTGGCAAAGTCCCTGTGCTGCTGTCTTGGAAGTACCGACTTATAAAATACCTAATTCCATCTGAGGATCTCCCCATAACAGTGCATGTTATGACCTCCTCCTGTCTGGACTACTCCAACTCCTTGTACTTTGGAGTTTCCACATTCAGAGCTTGATATATACTCCTGTCGCAGAATTCTGCAGTCTGATTACAAATCCATGTTTCTCATTGTTGTCAAATTACAGTTGTGTTCCACAGTCTCCAACTGCCATTTCTTCAGTCTCATATCATCTATAAATTTCTGGTCTTAAATTTACATAGCACTACATGACGTGTCTTCCCTGTGAAATGTTAGCCTTATTTTGGTCATCTTGCACTAACCGGCCTACTACCTTGGAGCTCTTAGCAGTTCAGAATGTACACTGGAATCTCAAACTCTGGTTACTTTGCTTTGTAGGTAATCTACCTTTTAAAGCAACCGTCATGGTAGTTGATGGAACCAACACATGCAATGGCTGTAAGAGGTCCCTAAACAACATCTCTTTGATTTGGTCTTAAGTCATTAACTAATATGCCTTTGCCTCCTTCAGTTTCTTATTGATGTTTTATTATAACTATATGTGTTTTTATTGTTATCCTGTTTGCATGGTGCTCAGTTATAGGCACTTCAATGAACCTGAAGTTGAAGTGCTGTCATATTCCCACCCGGAAGTAACATGAGCTGTTACACAAGAACTACAGCCATTTTTAATATACTGACAAAAGACAAAAACTCCCTGAAGATCTTCTAACAGCCAGCACAGAGGAATAAGGCTAAGAGCTCCAGTTCCTGTAGTACAGGGTTTGATTCCCTCAACCTTCTTTGGCCTACTGTGTGACACTGAGCAAGTCACTTAACCATGCATTGGTTTTGGGTCAACTACGAAAATGGATTATGTTTCCAGTGGGCCTACCTGGTTAACAAATAGATATTATTAGACTAACCGGGTAGGTAGCTTATAGATATATATATATATATATATATATATATATATATATACATATATATATATATATATACATATATATATATATATATATATATATATATATATATATATATATATATATATATATATATATATATATATATATATATATATATATATATATATATATATATATATATATATATATATATATATATATATATATATATATATATATGGGATCTGTGCAGATCCCCGACGGCACTTTCAGCTGAAGCCGAAATCACCGAACATACATAACCGAAAGTGCTGTTCACAGAAAGAGCACTTTTGGTTAAGTATGCTGGTTGTGCCAGTCGCACTACTGTGCGGTTAAGGGAGAATACCCTTTTCCCCACTGTAGTGCGACCTCAGAATGAGAATAAAAAAGTAGAGGGGGCATGGAGGGCACATCCCCCCACACGAGGGGTGCAGTGGGGCTTGCCCCCCCTGCATAAAAGAAGATTGTTTTTTGTTTTTTTTTCCAAGCGCACTTTAACGAAATGCTTTTTCGGTGAAAGCGCTTTCGTTAAAGTGCATTCAGTTATTGTGGATTCGGACTATTGAACTTTCGTTCAATAGTCCTAGATCCATATAAATATATATATATATATATATATATATATATATATATATATATATATATATATATATACACAAAGGCATACGTATACATATACACACACAAACATATATATATATATATATATATATATATATATATATATATATATATATATATATAAACACACACACACACACATGTACACACAAACACATATATATATATATATATATATATATATATATATATATATATATATATATACACACACACACACATACATACATATACATACATATATATATATATATATAGGTTCATAGGTTCATACTAGGCTATCTGCCCGAGGGCATTTACAAGCCTAGCCCATCGTTTTGTGGCTTACGCCACCCCTTGAGTATGGGGAACTATACCCATTATTTTGCTGTGCCTCTGTCGAGCAGTGACACTGAGGTAATCCCTGGGGTATATTTGCGATCTCCCATCCATTGGTCAAGATTTCTCTTGAACAAGGCCAGCGAGTGCTCTGCCTCACATATACGGGATTTTGTTCCACAGCATAGGGAGTCTTTGGGTGATGAATCTATCCCTCCTGCACGTCCTATTAATAGCCGTGTCGAGGTTTAAGTCTCCCGCCCTTGTGGCTCTGGTGGATCTAGATTTTTTGAGGTGAAGCATATTCATCAAATCTGGGTTTGACATGGCCTTGTATGTTAGGCAAAGGTCACCTCTGAGCAAGCGGTGGCGACTGAATAGAGCTGGAGTTCTTTCAGTCGGGCAGCATAGGACAGATTTCGAGACCCTTTATCCTTTTGGTGAGGAACTTTTGTGGTCTCTCCAGCTGCTGCAAGTGTCGGGTCAGATACATTCCGAATTGGGCATTGTACTCAATCATTGGTCTGATGAGTGATGAGTAAAGGGAGACCATGACCTCCCTTGATCTAGATGAGAATCCCTTCATGATAAGGTGGGCAATGTAGAAGGTCTTCCTAACTACTTTAGCTACATGGGTGTCGAATGACAGACTACAATCAACCTGGGTCCCCAAGTCCCTGATAACTTCTTCTGTGCTCAGTGGATTGCCACCTATTTGGTAGCTAGGGGTAACCTTGTTTTTCGAAGGGTATGACTATGCATTTTGGCATTTAACTTTAGGCCATGGCTCTGGCACCAGTTATCCGTTTCTGTGAGACCCTTCTGAAGGATATCTGTGTCAGATGTGTTTTCTACTATGGCTCCCAGTTTGCAGTCATCTGCAAACTTTGTCAGCCATAACCCTCCTGTGTTTGCTTGTACCCGGAAAAGTAGATGCCAAACAAGAGTGGGCCCAGGACTGAGCCCTGTGGGACCCACTTGTGACAGGCTTTGAGTCTGACATGGCGCCAGCAACTCTGACCCTGTGGGTTCTGTCACTCAGCCAGTTTGCAACCCATCTTGTGATGTATGGGTTAACATTTAAGCTGCTGAGTTTTTCAATGATACCAGTGAGGTATTGTATGAAGGCCTTAGCCAGATCCAGGTAGGCTGTATGGACTGCCTTTCCCTCATCAATGGCTTTGGTGACTGTTTGAAAAAGTCAACCAAGTTTAAAAGGCATGATCTGCCTTTGACAAAGCCAAACTGGGTTGGATCCAAGGTCTGCAAATTCCCTATGTCTTTATTTATGAGGTCCATTATGATCCTCTCCATGGCTTTGCAGATAAGGCTTGTCAAGCTAATAGGCGGTAATTTCCAGGGTCGGTGGAAGCACCGCCTTTGTGAAGTGGGACCACAGTTGCAGTCGCCACTCCTGGGTACATATCCAGAGGTAAGACTTTGATTAAATAGCTGTCCTAGTTGTGGGTTTAATTCCTCATTGAGTTCGTGGAGCACACAGCCGGGGACACCGTCGGGTCCCATGGATGCTGTGTTTTGCTTTGGAGAGAGCAGTTTTAACTTGGGCGTTGGAAATGTTTGGGGGCTGCAATCGTTTGGTATAGATATCTCTCCTTTTGGGGAGGCAGAAGTTTGCACTGAACCTGTCAGCCAGTATGTTGGCAATGTCTGTAGGATCAGTAATCTTCACATCATTTTGACTAGTTCTGAGCATATCTGGGAGTTTCCTCCCAGGTTTCTAACATAGCTAAAGAATGCCTTATGATTGTCTTTTGAGTCTTTAGCTATTTTTCTCCCAAAATTTGCTTTGGATGATTTTATGAGAGCTCTTAGTTTTTTACTTATAGTGATCAAGGGTGTCTTACCTTTTAAGGATTTTGCTCTATCTTGTAGTAGCTTTCTCCTTTTGTTGTAGAGTTTGTTTATGGCTGGGGTCCACCAGAGTGGGCGCTTGCCTTTGGTACAGAGAGTCTTTGTTTTGCTTGGGATTGCCTTATCCATGCAGTCCTGCAGGTGCTGGTAGAAGGCATTTGTGAGTGATTCAGCGGCTTGAGTACTGTTATCCACGCTCGGGGGCCTTAAAGGAGACCACACTAGTCTTTAGAAGTGTGAAGTCGGCTTCGAGAAGTTTTTACTGTGGTCTTTTTATTTCAGGTGGGGATGGGATGAGGACCACCAGCGAGATTAGTTTGTGGTCTGATCTCACCAGTGAGGGTATACTTCCGGTGTTGAACATTGTGCTCCCATGTTCGTGATGATGAGATCAAGTATGTTATCTCCTCTTGTGGGGATGGTGACTAGTTGTTCCATGGCATTTGAGTTTATGAATTCCAGGAACTTTTGGGCTAGGGTGTTTGGGCTTGAGTAGTGTTCCCAGTCTATATTAGGGTAATTGAAGTCACCTAGTATGATGGTGTTTGGTGATACATTTATCCCCTCTAGTGTTTTCAGGAAAGCCATGTGAGGTTCCTGAGTTTGTGAGGGTGGCCTGTAACATGCTACAATTTGCAGAGCAGTCTTGCCTATGGTTAATTGCACCTGGATGGTCTCCGATGCATCGTCGCGTTTCCACCAGTCTTGAGGTGTGGGTGTCCTCCCACACCCCAAAGACATGCTGTAGGTAGATTGGACTCTCTAAATTGGCCCTATGTGTGAGTGTGTGCAAGTGTGTGCCTTCTGTGGAAGGTTGGGTGCTGGGCTGGCAACTCGACACCGTAAAAAGTACAGTTTTGTACCTACCATAAATGTAGATGTTCGAGGATCCCCATTGCTGCAGTCCTTACTATTGGGTGTAGTCCGCTGTCCAGTCGGCCCGAATACCAGGGTATGGCTGGCGTCGGTCAGGCGCATTAGACTGACGCCAGTACGCCAGGGTACTAATGCGCATGACCGACGTCATATCCTCAGTCTTTTCTTGCCCCAGATGTCAGAAGACCCTAAAAAGACAAGGCCCAAAATACCTGCACCAAAAATATGTACAATATATACAAGAATATCAGCATGTAACCTCACCTACACAACCACCCCTAAACATAGAGGGGAAGGAGGGAGGGTAAATTGGACTGCAGCAATGGGGATCCTCGAACATCTACATTTATGGTAGGTACAAAACTGTACTATGTTCTTCGCCCATTGCTGCAGTCCTTACTATTGGGTAGAATCCCAAAGCAGAGGTAAGGGAGGCTGGCAAATCATAAAGAAGCAGGAGCAGACAACATGCCTTGCAAAACAGCTGTGGCAAAACCAGCCCTAGACTTAGAGTAGATAGGAAGGTGATAATGCTTAGAGAAAGTATGCACTGAACTCCAAGTAGCTGCTTCCAAAATATCCTTAGTTGCCACCCCTTAGAAATGCTGTTGAAGTGGCAGTAGCCCTAGTGGAATGAGGCCTAATCCCAGCTGGAATCTCCTTGCCATGATGGGAATAACAAATGCAATGCAAGAGCCAATCCACCTAGAAATAGTTTGTTTTGACACAGGCTTGCCCTGAACTCAAAGCAAAAGAAACAAACAACTGCTGAGACTGCCTAAAATCCTTAGTCCTGCTTAAATAATAACGCAATTGCCTGTGTACATCTAAAGTGTGCAAAATCTTTTCCCCTTTATTTTGGGGGTCTGCATAAAAGTAGGCAAATGAATAGTTTGGTTTAAAGCCACACTAGAAACCACCTTAGGCATAAAGGAAGGATTAGTGCGTAATGATACCCTATCCTTATGGAAAATCAAAAGGGCTCTACTGCCATAAGGGCCTGCAACTCAGACACCCTTCTTGCAGAAGTAATAGCCAACAGAAAAGCAGTCTTCCATGACAAGTATTTCAATTCAGCAGTAGCCGCAGGCTCAAAGGTTGTAGAGTAAGTTTTCCAACACAAAATTGAGATCCCAAGCAGGAGTAGGAGCTCCGCGGGGTCTTATATTCTTTGCCCCTCTAAGAAACTGCTTGAACAAAGGATGCGAAAACAAAGGTGGGTCACAATCATAGTGAGCTGAAATTGCTGCAGCAGGAATCTTAATGGAAGAGAAGGACAAACCTTTGTCCAATAACTCAGTAAGATATTGAAGAGCCACACTCAAATTAGGCTCAGAAATCTCCAAATTCTTCGCTGTACTCCAAAATAAAAATCTCTTCCATTTTTCTGCGTACACTTTCCTTGTACTAGGTCTTCTAGCTTCCATAATCACATTTAAAACTTGTTGAGGAAGTTGAGACCTGTTGTGTTTCAACACAGAATATGCCAGGCTGTTAGATGAAGAGAGTGAAGCTTGACATTGAGCAGATGACCGTCCTGCTGAGATAACAGATGAGGAATCAGAGGTAAAGGCCATGGAGGCTTCTTTACCAGACTCCGTAGTAGTGGGTACCAGTGTTGCCGAGGCCAATCTGGAGCTATCAAAATCATCCTTGGCCTGTCTTGTCTGACCTTTAATAGTACCTTTGGAAGAAGAGGCAGAGGTGGAAAGGCATACACATGAAGGTTTTCCAACTGAAAGACAGAGCATCCACTTTCCAAGCTGTGTGATGAAACCCCTTTGTGCAATACTTTGGCAGCTGGTGGTTTAGTGGAGAAGCGAACAGATCTATGTCTGGAGTTCCCCATGACACTGTCAATTTCTGAAATACATGAAGATCCAGTTTCCACTCGTGGGGATCCATGATTTGCCTGCTTAACACATCTGCTAAGGAGTTCTGTGCTCCTGGCAGAAACCTTGCCTGAAGAGTTAGTTGCAAGCTTAGCAGTCTCCCATAAAATCATTGCTTGCCTGCATAGAGGATAAGAATGTGTTCCCCTTGCTTGTTGATGTACCACATGACAGTTGTGTTGTCTGTTAGAATCAACACCTGCCCTGGAAGAAGTAACTCCTTGAAAGCCATTAATGCAAACTGGACTGCTAACATCTCCTTCATGTTGATATGTAGATGCTGTAGTCTGGCAGGCCACTTGTCTTGTATCCACTTTCCATTTAGATGAGCTCCCCAAGCAATGTCCGAGGCATCTGTCGTTAAAATCTGACTCGCCTCTGGCGGGTCACAGAGAGTCCCTTGTTTAGGTGACATTCCTGAGCCCACCACAAAATTCTTCTTGAAGGCAAGGTATTATTTGAATGACAGTGTCCAAATCCTAGCAGTGCTGTGTCCATACATTTTAGAGATACCATTGTAGCTTCCTCATATGCAGTTTGGCATTGGGAAGCACCAGAATACAAGATGCCATGAACCCTAATGCTTGAAGGACTGTCCTTGCAATCAGCACGGACTGATGAGATAGTTGATGGAAGTAAAGTGATAGACTCTTTTGTTTGTCCCGGGTTAAAAAGGCCATCTGGGCTGCTGTATTCAGTCTCACACCCAGAAAGCACATGTCTTGAGAGGGTACTAGACTGGACTTTATTTCGTTCACAGAATACCCTAGGCATCTTAGCACTGCTATAACATATTCCAGATGCTGTAGAAGGTCTTCCTTTTCTTGAGCCAGAATCAGGCAGTCGTCCAAGTAAGGATAGATTTGAATTCCTTGTAGCCTGAAGTAAGCTATCACTGGAGCCAGAACCTTTGTGAATACTCTCGTCCCAGTAGATAAGCCAAAGGGCAATGCAGAGAACTGTTAATGGGAATTTCCAGTTCGCAAACGCAGATACTTCCTGCAACTTAGCCTTATAGGCACATGAAGGTAAGCTTCCTTGAGATCTAAAGTTACCATCCAGTGATCTTTGCCCAGCAGAGGTAAAAGCTGTTGTAACGTCAACATCTTGAACTTGGGAATGTCCAGATAAGTGTTGAGGATAGATAAATCCAAAATTGGTCTCCACGTGTTCCCCTTCTTTGGTACTAGGAACAGGCGAGAATAAAATCCTAGGCCCCTTTCTGATACAGGGACTGGCTGAATGGCCCCATCTGGAGTAACTGAGAAACTTGCTTGTGAGCCTCTTTTCTTTGTGGAGGAGGAACGTCTGGCATGCCTTTGAAAGGGGCATTGTGTGGAAATAAAACCTGTAACCGTGGTGAATGATATCCAACACCCATCTGTCTTGAGTAATTAAATCCCAATTTTCTTTGAAAAGAGACAGTCTTCCTCCCAAAGGAGCTGCCAGGCGAGAATCGACTGGCAGCTGAAAAGGCAGGTCATTGGGTCTGTTTACGAAAGGACTGACCCCTGCCCTCACCAGAAGTCTGAGCAGGTGAACTCCCTGTTCTAGGCCTAAAAGAACCTTGAGCCCTGCCCCTACCACGTCTAGACCTACCCCTAGACTGGGAATCATAAGCAGGATATGTCCACCCCTTAGCAGGCCAATTTCTACTAAACTTGGTGGCTGCACCTGCAAAAATCTTTAACAGTTTGCATAGACTTAGCTTTGTCCTCCATTTTCTTTAAAACTGCTTCCACAGGCGAACCAAACAACACATCAGACTGTAAAGGAGCATCCAAAATCCTTGTCTTAACATGCTCAGCTAAATTCTGATCCTCAACCAGGCATGCCTGCGAAGAACAGAACTAGTGGCAGCCACCCTCGAGGAGGCCTGTACAGCATCAAAACCACATTGCAAAGAATGCTTACCCACTTGTTCAGACACATGAACCAAATCCAGCAACTCTTTACACTCAATACCTTCCGCCAAAGCATCCACCTTAGATTTCAATTGAGAAAGGAGATAATTTTGATATTTTAGCATGTGAAACTGACAATTCAACGCTCTCATGGCTAGAGTGGAAGAAGTATATACTTTCTTTCCCCACCTATCCAAAGCCCTTGCCTCTTTATCAGTGGGAACAGGATTTTTAACCACAGAGGCCTTAACACCTTTAGGCCCCTGAGAAACAGTTTCTGGATCCGCCCTAGGACTCTTAAACAAATACTTATGAGCTTCTGGCACCCTATAATACCTGTCAGGTTTAACAGGAGCAGCAGGCTAAGAGTCAGGGTTCAGGAAGCCTCTGCAAAAACATCCTCCACCACATTCAACACAGGAGGTATAGCTAAGGGCCTATGCTGGGGTAAAACAAGAATTCCCTAAGCCTTTTCCTGGAATCAGAGTAATCCTGGCCTTCCCATTTAAAGTGCTCCCTCATGGAATGCAGAGTCTCTGAAAATGAGAAATCCTCAGGAGGAGAAGCTGTAGGAGTGGAATCATCCACATCAGAATCAGAATAAGGAGGATACTCCTGCAAATCTTCAGAAGACTCAGTAGCCGCTGGACACGGTTCAAAACTATCAAACTCCGGTTCCACCCTAGGCCTCTTATCAGGAGGGGGCATAGAACCTCTAATCATAGTAATCAAATCTTCTGCCATTTTAAGCATATGCCTCTTAGGAACAGAACCCGAAATGCTAGGAGAAGCCCCCACTGAAGCTGAACTTGGCCTACCTCTCAAAGAAGTTTTGGCAACAGAAGGAGAGGCTCTAACTACCTTGGGAAGAGAAGGAAGAACAGTTACCTGAGAAGCCCCCTCAGCCTGGCCTACCTCCTGAGAAGGCACATCCTGTAACAGTAAAGTTTCTGCCTGAGACTCCATGGAAACTCCTGGCAAAACCTCTGGCTCCACAGAGCCCTCTAAAGAACCGACGTCCGGGACTGCCGGTTCATCAACCCTAGGCTTCGCTGTTTTGTCCTTGCTGCTTGGACGAAGCGGGCGTCGGAGCATCCGACGGCATTTTATAAGTGCAACGCTTCCCAAACACTAACCTGGCACAGTCTAACCTCCTCTTAATAGTGCGTTTGTTAAACCTAGCACAAGAGCGGCAACCAACAACGTCGTGCTCAGGCCCTAAACAAGGTATACACAAGGTATGGTAATCCCTATGAGGTATCTGTTTCCCACAAGAAATACAGTTATTCACTTTTTCTGACATCCGGTTAAATACTGAGGCAAGAAAAACAAAATGTTCCCAACGGGTACTTAGCCAACTCTGCTTCGGTCTGAAACTCCGGTTTCGGAAATATTTCAGAACGCCAACCTGCACTCGCAAAACTGCTTCTGCATCGGACCATGCGGCAAAAAAGACTGAGGATATGGCGTCGGTCATGCGCATTAGTACCCTGACGTACTGACGTCAGTCTAATGCGCCCTGACCGACGTCAGCCATATACTCTGGTATTCGGGCCGACTGGACAGCGGACTACACCCAATAGTAAGGACTGCAGCAATGGGGGACGAAGAACATCTCTACTGCCAATCATGAGCAGACAGGTGATCTGCTGTGGCGACTCCTAACTGGGAAAAAGCTGAAAGAAGAAGAAGATGCATGCTGACAACTTAGCTGGCCACTACAGTCTGAGCAGAAAACCTTCAGGGGATTTTCTTTCTGTGGTTGTAATGTCCCCTCTGCCTGCCACTGTGCTCGGCAAAATAGTTTGTCATACAATAGCAATAAAACAGAAAGTTAACGTGAATAATAAAGCAGTTCTGCACTTCACAATTAACTTACCCTGGTGGTATAGGCAGCCTCTGGATCATCTTCCAATACTCTGGACATGCCAAAATCTGACACCTTGCACACAAGGTTGCTGTTGACAAGGATGTTTCGGGCAGCAAGATCCCGATGAACATAACTCATGTCAGACAAGTACTTCATTCCAGAAGCAATTCCTCGAAGCATTCCAACTAACTGAATTACTGTAAATCTGCCATCATTTTTCTGAAAGAGGAAAAGGTACCAGTTTTATTTTTATTTTAAACTGAAAAATCAGGTGGTAAGTAAAAACTCTGTCTATAATACAACAAAAATACATGGCTTTTTTACATTTTTAATTTGCGTCTTTTTATAGCCTAGCACTTCTTCTAAAAGTCTTGCAGCTACACTAATTTCTCTGCCACAAAAAAGTAGTGACCCTTTTACTGTCTTCCCAAGTGAGACATGACAATGGATTTGGTGCTCATCATCTTGCAGTCTAGTGTGCATATACTCTACCCCCTCCCCCATTAAGAGCCCACACCTGTGTTTAAATTAGGCCATACATGTACAGTCACAAACATACACACAACACAGTGCACACTCTAGCCTCAAAATCAAAGTTGTGCATTCAACATACAAAAAATTTCCCCTATGTTTTGCAAAAGACACTCAATTACAACAATGCACGTATACGCTCATACAAATGTATGAACATGCACACCTACACAGGCATATCCATAGTAATAAGAGGCACATAAAACCCCCAAGTAAAATGCCACACCTCCTAACATTAAGTGATTACTACCTGTACTAACTATCCTATATCCAGGCTTGGTCATACATCCAAGTTACAGTATCAAGCTATTAATCCTGTCATAAGGCCAGGCACAAACACTAAGCTATCTAAAATGCATTCATATCAGCCTAAAAAAAGAGGATAAAGACAGCCGTTTTACTTTTTGGTTTTCATTAATCTTCTGATGAGTGATATATTTTATACTTTCATTGCTACATACCCTTTTCCACATAAATTATTACTGCAAATGAATACGTCTTTTGAGCCATCTCAAGACATAAATGAATCACCACAAACTTCAGCAACCTTCTTGACATTTTACGTTTTATTTTTGGATGATATGAGTGATGACTTTTTTGTATACCTTTTTCCTTGCCCACTATCATGCTCATTTGTTCCGCATCACCAGGATGAAGGCTAGTGACAGCATGGTAGCCAGCCAAGCAGCCATGAGGAATTTTCTATTTTTCTTTTTCTAAATAAAAATAAAGTCCTGTGTCATCTGGGCAACTTATTAATGCTGCATCATCTGGGTCATCAGCTTGGTTGGCTTGAACTACCTAGCCTAATCCAGTATAACCAACTGATTATGGCCTATAAAATCCTCCTGCACTTAAAAATATTATCACCCCCTATAACAATCCTAGACCGCTTCGATCCTCTAACAAACTACTAATTCAGACTAGCAAAATTAATAACACAGCCGGTGATTCTCTCTTTGCAAACTCTGTAAGTAGATCCTGGAACTCACTTCCAGCTGATATTACCTTACTTTCCACCTTAGGTCAATTTAAAACTAGACTCAAACAACATTTGTCACTTTAACTGGCTATGTCAATGTATCAAGCCTGGCTAACTCGAATGTGTAAAATCTGTTAACCAGTTTACTGTGTAATTTAATTTAATCCTGACTTGTGCTCAGGACTAACTTTAACCTGTGGAACTTGTTTAACTTGCTTACTTATGTAATCTCTGTAAATAATCTGTTTGTAATATGTAATGCTGGTATTATGTAATGCTGTATCTGCTTACCCTTTGAGCTTTTCTCCCCGGGCCTCCGCTGAAAATGGACATGCATCCAGTCGGACTATCCTGGTCAACAAATGTAAAATAAATAAAATAAAATAAAAATAAATCGTGTCCATTTGCATTCACTCATGTTCACAGAGGTATGAGCAAGCACATTCCTGTAGATGTCCCTAGAAGACTACATCATAGATGTGACTTGCCAGAGCCAATATCACACCCCTGGCACGTATACTGTATGCTGTCCCGCTCCCTGTCCACTAGGTACTTGTACAGCAGCAGGGAGGTCTGCATCCCTCCTACCCCTTGATCAGTGCACCAGCATTAGCCACTCACTGCTAACTATGCTCATCAGATTCTCTCAGTTAGTCCTGTGTCATCTGGGCAACTTGTTAATGCTGCATCATCTGGGTCATTATTGTGCTTTCTACGTGGGCACCATGGAGCCAAAATTTATTTTGTCAAAGCTAGTAATTGTCTTTCAATCTGCAGCACTATTTAAAAAAATGTCAAGCTATTATACATGTTGCTGATCAAATTCTTAAGGATGCAACATATATTAAAAATATGGAACCATTCATCCTTTTACAAATTCATTCATTATTTACTTTTTAATTGCTGTGGTACAATATTCAGAGTACTGTTTGCTGAACTCAGTTCTGGTGCAGAGAGGTCATAATGCAGACAATCACTGCTGGATGAGATGTCATTTTAACATAGGATGTAAACTTACAGTCAGTTATCTGTTCAGAAGGTAATCAAATCAAAGAGCCAAGGTCTGTGAGGCAGCAGTGAAAACTGCTGCAGTCAATGAGTGAGCAATATAAGTGTTTCAAAATTAGCGAGGAAAGTGGAAAAATAAACTGTAGTAACTGAAGCAAAAAGGTGTGTGTATACACACAGTATTTCTGGATTTATAACATGAGATTTTTTCACTAATATACTGCGGTGGTGGTGCTGCGGTAGCGTTGTCGCCTCATAGCAAGACTTTGTCTCGTTCGATTCTCAGCTAGAGCGTCTTCTGTGTGGAGGCATACATAAATGGGGCATGCCTTCGTTGAAGGTTGTGCATCAGGGCTGGTAACCCGGTACGTAAAGATCCACTACCAATCATTAGCGGACCGGAGTTCTGCTGTGGCGAGCCCTAACCGGGAAAAGCCGAAAAACACAAACAAACAAACATCATCAAACTATGGTCGCAGATAGGGAAGGTAAAGCATTTTCTTAGCTCAGAAGCACTGGATTTATTAAAAAAAGACCATGGAAAAATATAGTGTTTATTAATTATGTATTAGGCAAAAGAAAGATTTTTTTTCTTTAAAACACACATAGTGGATAACCTTGATAGGTTCATGCATAAATTAAACCTTACAAATGTGTGTAATTCTTTATGACTTATGCCTTCTGAGACTGAGACATTATTCTTGTCTTTTAATCTCATGATTACAGAAAAATACATGCACTTCTGTTAAGCCACATTGTATATAAAACAGGTATGGAAATATATGAGAATATATGTGTTTGGTCATTAGGGAAAAGGGACTAGATAAAGTAGGACAGACATTGACATATACATAGACTGAGAAACTGCTTACTTTTAAAAATCTCAACATCCAGCTAGCTTGGTTTATCTCTTACTCATTAACGTGCCAAAAGAAGCTGTGTGCATTTTAAGGATGTCTGGGAATTAGGTTATGAGCCTAAGCAATGCATACTTATTTAAACTGTTACAGCAGTAGCTTACTTAAGGAATAAATATTCACATCATGTCTCTAGTTCAAAAAAAAAAGCTAAAGTTTCATTCTAATGACTAACCTTAGGTTGTTTATTGACCTCATGAAATGTAAATGTTTACTGTATTACTTATTATATTGATTAATAGTGGAAAAGGCAGAGGTTTCATCATTTTATTCACTGCAGCAAAAGACACTGATTAATATAGTTGCAACAACCTTAGAAGGCAAGGCAACACATTTTTGTTCTGAGTTGCATGTCTTAAATAGTTGAAAAAGAAGCAACCTGCAAAAATCATGTCTTCTTCTGCACATTGATGGGTGCAGTACTTTGAAGCAAATCGTAAAAAAATACATAATTTCTGTCAGAATAATTGGTGACTTACCCTGAGGAATGCATCCAAGGAACCATTTTCCATGTACTCTGTTATGATCATAACTGGTTTACCTAGAAAAAAGAACACAATTACTTAGTCACCACTTCTACTGATGAGATACAAATGGGCTTTGCACCATTTTACTGCCACCACATCTGTCTTTCAGGGTCTAATTTAATTAATTATGCTAAGCCTGCACCTCAGCTGCAGAGAAGTAGGCAATGAATTATTAAAGAACAAGTTAAGACTCCATTTGGGAAATTAACCCTTTGATAGACTTGTTTACAAGGTCTCATTTAATATGGTCTTTACCTCCAGTGGAAACATTGTGCTTGATAGCCCCCTTTATCCAGACAAAAACACAGCAATGACAAAGACAATGGAAATATATTGCTACTGTTTTATGCCCACAAAATGGATTACGTTGTTTTGATAAATAAAGCCGGGTTGTGCATATACAGTACAAAGGAAATTTTGCCTGAAGCAAAGACTACACAGTTTCAGAGAACAAATATCTCAATGCCATCAAGCATGACATTTATAGTTGTTTATTCCAAACAACAACAACAACTTTCTGTGGTTATATAAATTTCAGCTTCTTCTTGCTCTCCTTTTCCCCCCAAAATTTATTTTTTCTTGCTGGTTACCCTCTTTAGTTGCTTTAGAAAACAATGCAAAACAGTCTCCTTGTAATATTTGGTTTTCCACTCCTGCAGCTTTGCCTTCCATAGATGTGACCAATCATTTTACCATGCTACATAACTGTGTCTGGAAACTTACTTTAAAGAGACAGAAAAACAAAATAGTGGTGCAGAATTTTCCTTGCAAATTCCCATATTTTGTGGAGGTAAAACTAGATTTGTCATAGAGTCCCTTCTTTCTAATGGTAATAATGTAACAGAGCCTTAGCTGTACTGACAAATCTATCAGGGCTCTAAAACCTATACTTGTACAAGTGCCTACACTATGCTATACTTCACATCATATAGGAAATTAAATGTGTTCAGGTAATGAAGTGAACAACTTTTTTTTTTCAAATAATTTATAGAACAGTACATCAAGTGATTCAACTGTTTACAGGAAACTCTCTTTCCTATGGATGGCCGCTCAGAAACACTTGTTGCTTCTGTCCATTTTAGTATGTTGAAGGTTTCAGCTGAAACCACCTCTAAGAAGTTTAACAGCAGCTCATCTGCCTGTTACTCCCAGAATAACTAATGTTACCAATAAGTCACGTTACGCATTTAAGAAAACGGCAATACTTACATTTTTAAGTCACAAAGACCCACTGAACTCAATTGCTTCTTTTCAGATGCGAGACTGAAACAGTTAGTATACAGTCTGCCTGCATTCATATACTACGAAAGTGAAAATGAAGGGAATTATGTCATTTCCTGATTGCTATATTACCCTACACATCAGGTTTCATAATACATATACCATGTTTCTTCAAGTCCCGTTTGTAAGGCTGACTATAAAGTAGCATTAAATGCACTCCATGTGCTTCACCAATATATCCCATGTTTGTTAGCGGGAAGAAAAGGTAACTGCAATCTGTAAATATGTGCATATGTATAACCACACAAGTAATAAATTACTAAAATGTTGAATAAAGACACAAAATCCAATATTTATATCTTCCGTGACTAAGCTTAGCATGTAAATAATAGGATAAGGACATGTGTGATTCCATGTATACAAAATATGCTGTAAATATTCTTCAGTATAAGGAAACTATCACTTACGCATCATTTTATTCTGTAATTAAGTAACCACTTGTAAGATACCACAAAGCCGGTATATTGTCAATACTGTAACCCAAAATTATGACGACATGGCCTACAAATCTTCTATGTTTTTATATTCAAAATATTATGAAGTCCTATGGCCTGGCTTGTTGCTGAAAAATTAAAATTGTCTACACTACCAACTGAATTAAGAAATGAAATTAATACATACATGTATACAAACATACACAGTAAATAAACAAACACGTAGACAAGATTACTCCTTTACTTTCAGGGAATAGTGTCATCAGTGTGGTTACTTGAATGATTTTTCATTTCCATTTGAAGACGTCCACTGTCTCTTAAATGACTTTGCAATAGTGTATAAAGAGGAAGTGTATGATGGTCAATGAGTGCAGGACATTTCTTATTTCTGAATAACAGAGCAGTCTTTCATCTCAGAATGTTAACAGAGAACAGATCTGCTGTTGGCAGCTGGTCCACAGGGCTCTTGTGCTCTTTCTTCTATTCTTTAGAGAAGATGAGGTTCACGCACTGAACATTTTGGTAACATGATCAGAAGTCGAGCATCAGACATGAGCATCATGCTGTTACTGAGGTATGTCTAATAATCAATGGCCCAACTAAAGGAGAACTGTGTATGCTGAAGTGCATGTCACAGTGCTATTGACAACTGGCTTTGGTGATGATTTTGACAGGTATGTTCCTCTTACTTCCATATGTTTTTCATCACTGTGGGCTTATGTGACGCCCGTGCACTGGCCCAGCAATCAAGGAGCGTCAATCTTCACAACTAACACCAAAGAGGGGTGTCTTATATAGGAGGAAAGGATAACAAATACGCACAGCAAAGTGCAATTTCCCTTAAGAGCACACATAGATCACAGTCAGTCCGGGGCTGGTCACTCCCTTGCTCTCCAGGTCCCAATAAGACTCCCCACTGGCACAGCTATAGGGTCCAGATCTCAGCCTAGTGGGCAAGCTAAATCCTCCAGTACCCTCTCTGTCCAACCAGTGCTTCGTGTCCCTGCCCAAGTAGCTGATACACACACACACACACACACACACACACACACACACACACACACACACACACACACACACACACACACACTTTGTGAAGAGTTTATACAACCACACAGACACTCCTGGGGAAGGCTGGCACAGGTTCT